>NW_024064928.1:0-25130 GCF_009727055.1 Benincasa hispida | reverse complement strand
ATTTTCCGCGCTTCCCCTGCTTTCTTTAAATCGAAATTCAGTTTCTTGACCGCCCACAATGCTTTATATTCCAGCTCCAAGGGCAAGTGACACGCTTTGTCGAATACCAACGCATAGGGGGACATACCTATAGGTGTTTTAAACGCGGTTCGTTATGCACATAACGCATCATCAAGCTTCATTGCCTAATCCTTCCACGAAGGTTTGACTACCTTCTCGAGTATCAATTTAATTTCACGATTGGACACCTCAGCTTGGCCATTTGTTTGCGGATGGTATGTTGGTGCCACTTTGTGGAGGATGTTGACTTGCGCAGCAGCTCCTTATATTTGGTTGACAAAGTATGATCCTTCATCACTTATGATGGCACAGGGAGTGCCAAAACGCGTGAAAATATTTTTCTTCACGAACTGGGAGATGTTGGATCGATATAGCAACCCTAGAGGGGGTGAATAGGGTTTAATTAAACTTTTTTTTCTAAAATTAACCCAATTAAACTAATTAATACACTTTTTATAAATAATTAGAAAAATTCAAATTATGCAACAAATAAGATGACAAAAAATATGATAATTTATTATATCAAATTTTAGCAAATAAAATAAGAACAAACTAAAACATACAATAAATTAATCCAAAAAATAAAAAATATACCATGTGTCAAAAACTAGTCGTTAGACACAAACATAAAATAATATTAAATTCATTTTTCTTTTAATTCATTTTCTTTTTAAATTCATTCTCTTTAAAGTCAATCTAAAACTAAAATAACATACCATGTGTAAAAAAACTAGCCATTAGACACAAACATAAAATAATATTAAATTTATTTCCTTTTAAATTTCTTTTTAATTTCAATTTTTTTATTTTAAATCAGTCCAAAATCAAAAGTCCATCATATATAAATCTCTTAATGATCCACTATTCAACCAATATGCTGCCACATGTCTACATGCAAATGGTCCGGTTATGCCACGACATCCACCACTCGGTATTTCTCCATAGACTTGTTTCGGTCATATCGTCTTCGTTTTAGCTCCGATTTGAGTGATTCAAGAGGTGTTGGAATCGTTGTTCCGAGCTCTATGCTATGGACATATTAAAACACTAAGATTTTCAGTAATTAAAAAGTTGAGTTTTGTCATCATCAAAATATTGATTAATTAATTAATTAAAATTAATTAATTTGAGATTAAGGGCCAAAAAGCCAACAATCTCCCCCTTTTGATGATGACCAAACCATTCAAGAAAAATAGCTTGAAATACATGTAAACCATATGTAGCACATAATAAAAATTTCAACATATCACCATAAAGATCATTCTTGAAATTCACTTAAAAATAAATAAATTCTCCCCCTAATTAATACAATCAAAATCATAACAAATTTATAGCATATTTTTCTTAAACCTCTTCCCCTTTGAATCATCAAAAAGAATAATTAAGAAAAATTTAGAACTACATAAATGTTTTCCTTAAAAACATGAACATAAATTTAGCACAACTCCCCCTAAGAATTATTAACACATGCTTTCCATATCACCCCATATCAAAATGCCTTTCTAAAAGATTTAACAAGTAAAATTATAAAATCAAGAGGCATCAATCTCTCTCTAAGTTTAAGCACTCAACAAGTTTATCCTCACAATACAATAATACTCTCTCAAGAATAAGATGAAAAGAAAAATTGGGAACTTAGAGAGAGCAACAATGGAACTTTTGAGTTTTGGAGGATTATGAAATGTAAAATTTGTTAGTTTAAAAATTGGAAAGGAAGATGGTTTATATAGAGATGGAAAAATTTTTAGAAACCACAATTAATTTGGACCATTGGATTTTTGAAAAGAAAAATCAATGGTGGAGATTTTAAACTAAACTAGTCGCTAGATACAAACAAAATATAATATTAAATTCCTTTTCTTTTTAAAATTAATCCAAAAAATAAAAAAACATACCATGTGTAAAAAACTAGCCGTTAGACACAAACATAAAATAATATTAAATTCATTTTTCTTTTAATTCATTTTTTTAAAATTCATTCTCTTTAAAGTCAATCCAAAAATAAAAAATATACCATGAGTAAAAAACTAGTCGTTAGACACAAACATAAAATAATATTAAATTTATTTTCCTTTTAAATTTCTTTTAAATTTCAATTTTTTTTAATTTTAAATCAATCCAAAAATCAAAAGTCCATCATATGTTAATCTCTTAATGATCCACTATTCAACCAATATGCTACCACATGTCTACATGCAAAGGGTCCGGTTATGCCATCATCCACCTCAGTATTTAATCCATAGACTTGTTTCCGTCATATCGTCTTCGTTTTAGCTCTGATTTGAGTGATTCAAGAGGTGTTGGAATCGTTGTTCCGAGCTCTACGCTATGGATATATTAAAATACTAAGATTTTTAGTAATTAAAAATTGAGTTTATTATAATCAAAACATTGATTAATTAATGAATTAAAATTAATATTTGAGATTAAGGGCCAAAAAGCCAAGAGGAGACTACTGCCGCATCACTTGCGGCGCATGCAATTTCCTCTACCCATTTGGAGACATAGTCAACGGCTAATAAAATATAGTGCTTACCGTTTGAAGGAGGGAATGGTCCCATGAAATCAATCCCCCATGCGTCAAATAGTTCCAGCTCCAAGATAGTATTCATTGGCATTGCGTTCGTCCATGAAATGTTGTCAGTGTGCTGATACCGATCACATTTTATTGTGTAATCAACAACATCCTTAAATAACGAAGGCTAGAAGAATCCACTTTGTAAAACTTTGGCTGCAGTACGTTGTGCTCCAAAGTGCCCTCCATATGGTGAATCGCGACACTGCAATAATATGCATTGTTGAGTAGCGTCTGGTATGCATAATCGAATGATTTGGTATGCACCTCTTTTATACAGATTCGACTCATCCCGATAGTAGTGTCTGCATTCATTCTTGAGCTTATTCCATTGATGGTAGGTGTAATCTTCAGGAAATTGTTCACAGACCAAATAATTAACGATGTCCGCATACCAGGGCAGTTCTTCTATGCAAAATAACTGCTCATCTCGAAACACAACACTCACTTCAGATTCATTGCGGTCAACCTTGAGATTTTCCAGTCTGGACAAGTGATCCGCAACTTGATCTCTATCCCCTTTCGATCAATTATCTCGATATCAAATTCTTGAAGGAGTAGATCCCATCTGATCAATCTCGGCTTTGCGTCCCTCTTTGTCATTAAATATTTGATTGCCGGAGTGATTAGTGTGAATGAGTACCTTGGTTCCCAACAAGTATGCCCGAAATTTTTCCAAAGCAAAAATCACACCAGGAAGTTCTTTTTTAGTGGTGGTATAATTAATTTGAGCAAGGTTCAGAGTTTTACTCGCATATACGATGAGTGCAAATTGTTTCTTCTTTTGCACTAGTACGGATCCCATCACATACTCGCTTGCGTCGCACATGATTTCGAACGACAGTGTCCAATTCGCACGTAATTAAGACAAGTGCGGTAATCGGCGCAATCCTTTTAAAATTCAAAATGCGTTATGGCAATTGTTGTTAAATTCAAATTTCTGTTTGCCTTTAGTACGCACTTAATGGTCTTGCTATCTTAGGAAAGTTTTTAATGAATCGTCTGTAGAATCTAGCAGGCTCCAAAAAGCTTTCGCAACTGCTTCATATTGGTTGGAGGTGGAAGCTTTTCAATTGCGTCAATCTTTGCTTTCCACCTCCAATCCTTCTTGGGAGACCTTGTGTCCCAACACTATACCTTCTGTCACCATGAAGTGACATTTTTCCCAGTTGAGCACAAAGTTCGTCTCTTACGCATCTTTTCAGAATTTTCTCCAGATTGGCCAGGTAGACTTCATAAGTGTTCCCATAAACGGAGAAGTCATCCATAAATATTTCTCTGAGTCCTCGAGATAATCTAAAAAGATCGCCATCATGCAACTCTGGAACGTGCTTGGCGCATTGCAGAGGCCGAACGGCATGCGGTGAAAAGCGAATGTCCCATATGGGCAGGTGAATGTGTCTTGTCTGGGTCTTCAGGAGCTATCATGTTCTAGTTGTACACGGAATATCCATCCAAGAAACAGTAAAAATCATTCCCTACTAATCTGTCCAGCATTTAATCGATGAATGACAGAGGGAAGTGATCTTTCTTTGTGGCCGCATTCAATTTGCGGTAGACCATACAGATGCGCCATCAGTGATGGTCCTCTACAGTATTAATTCATTGTTCTCATTGGGGACTACCGTCATTTCAACCTTCTTCGGCACACATTGCACAGGGCTAACCCACATGCTATCTGCAATGGGATAGATAATGCTCGCATCCAGCCACTTGATAATCTCCTTTTTGACAACCTCTTTCATCGCAGGGTTAAGTTTGCATTGATTTTAAATGGTTGCTTTATGGTCGTCTTCAAGACGAATGTGCGCATGCAGTACGTGGGGCTAATTCCTCTTATAATAGCAAACGTCCAGCCGATTGCTCGCACATGCTTTCTGAGAATGCTCATTAACGCATTTTCTTGATTTTCATTGAGCGCAGAGGAAATTATTACTAGCAGCTTCTCATTCTACCCTAGAAATACGTACTTCAGATGTGTTGGTAGAGTTTTTAGTTCAAGGGTTGGTGGCTCCACGAGAGAAGGTTGTGTTATTTTTCTTTCTTCCTTTGGCTCTTCTTCTTGCGTTGCAATCAGCCCTTCTTCCTTGTTTGTTTTTGCTACGATCGCATTGCAGGAAGCTACAGATGTGTCGGCATTTTCTTCTTCATACTCTTCATCATAATTTTCTTCTTCAATCAAATTAAAGTCATCTTCCAATTTAGCAGGTCTTCCTCATTAGGAAATTTCATGGCACGAATTATATTAAATTTGAGCTTCTGTTCATTTATGCTCAAAGTGATCTCGCCCTTGTGCACATCAATTTAAGCACGACCCGTTGATAGGAAAGGTCGCCTCATAATGATGGGCACATCTTTATCGGCTTCATAATCCAGGATGATGAAGTCAGCTGGCAAAATAAATTTATCAATAGTGATCAGCACGTCGTTCACCTTACACTATAGATGAACTAGAGATCTGTCGACCAGTTGGAGAGTCACAGATATGGGAACAAGTTGCCTCACATTTAGTTGTCAAAAGATTAACAGCGGCATCAAATTTATGCTGGCCCCCAAGTCATACAAGGCATGCCTAATATAGAGTTATCCTAAGGAGCAAGGAATAGTGAAGCTCCTAGGATCGCTCATCTTCGGTGGGATAATAGATTTGGAACTTTGCGTTAGCGCCACCATGGCAAATTTTCCAACGCCTCTTTTCTTAGTTACCATGTCCTTCAGAAACTTTGCATAGGCAGGCATTTCCTCAATTGCTTCACTTAAAGAAATATCAACATGTATTTGTTTCAGCAAAGACATGAAGCATTGGTACTGTACCTCTTTGTTTTTCTTCTTCTTTAGTCTCTGAGGGAAAGGTGGTAACTGGACTTTCACGGTTCCCATTTCATTTACTTTGAGGTGGATGCAACCTCAGGTTCTACTGCTTCATTTTCTTTTTCTTCTTCTTGTGTTGCCGCAATCTCAGGTTCAGTTGCGATGGAGGTTGATCTGTTCTGCTCCTTCTTTTCTCCCTCCACAGTCTTTCTACTGCATCATGTCATAACCTGACATTGCTCCTTACTTGAACCCCCTGGGTTGCGTGGAAGCTCGGTTGAACTTGGCAGCGCCCCTTGCGGTCTAAATTTGAGCTCATTTGCAATCTGGCCCATTTGCAATTCAAGATTGCGGATGGTCGTAGCCTGACTTTGAAGCATCGTCTCATTTTTCTCTATATATTTATTTAATAGGCTTTTTAGGGAAGAAGATTGCGATGGTTTTTGTGAGCTATTGGCTTGGTTGCTCTGTTGACCGTTGCTGCGTTGAAAGAACCCTAGTGGCCCTTCTTTTTGTGTCATAGATTGAATATTTTGTTGTTGATTCTTCTAAGCAAAATTTGGATGGTTTTTCCACCTGGGGTTGTAAGTGTTTGAAAAGGGGTTATTCTTTACAAAATATACAGACTGGGGATTTTGCGGACAATCCTCCATCGCATGCCCATCACCGCAAGTTGCACACCTTGCGGTGTTTTGACTTATTGCGTTGATTTGCCACCTTGCGGTGTTGGGCTGCTGATCGTCATTCCTTGAATCAAATTCATCATTATGATTATTTGGTTTTACAATGAAACAATAACACCGTTATTTGCATCCGAATCTTTGAGTCTTAATCTCTGGTCACTCTCCCTCTAGTCTTCATGATTCTTGGAGATGCGGTCTAGGATATTCTTCGTCATCATAAGTCTTGTCAAGCAGACCACCAACTGCTGCCGCATTGGCAGCGATTTGCGAACCAGGATTCAAACCGTGGTAGAAAATTTCCATTTGAAGGCAGTCTAGCAGCCCATTATGCGGACAATCTCGGACCAACCTTTTAAACCTCACCCACGCATCGTTGAGCGATTCGTCCATTTCTTGTTCAAAATTAGTAATAAGCTTTCTCGTCTGGCATTTTCTATAGGTGGGAAATATTTCTTCATAAACTTCTCCACCACCTGCTCCTAAGAAGTGATCTCTCCGGGTTCGAGCGAATAAGCCCATTTTCTAGCTTAATCACAGAGAGAAAATGGAAACAACATTAGTCGCACCTCCTCAGCAGAGATGTTCGGGAACACAAAAGTATTGCAGATTTCAATAAAACTTCGGAGGTGGACGTGCGGATCTTCACCTCGCTTTCCTCCGAATTGTCCTGCAGCCTGGATTATCTCAAATCTACTTTCGTCTAAGGTAGGCCTCATGATTCTTGGAGAGAAATCATAGAGATTTGGCGATACATAGTCCCTAATGGGCCTATTATGATTGTTTGCCAACAAAATTGGATTTGCCATGACATTGTTGTTGTTTGGTGCTTCATTCCTAGGCTACTCCACCATCTTTTCTTTATCAGATTGTGGTTGTTGTTGGCGGTCTCTTAGTCTCCTTCGAAATGTTCTCTTAATCTCTGGGTCGTAGTTCGCCAGAAATTGAGAGTTCTGCAAAGAATTCACAAAAATTACCCTTAACAACTATTTTTCCGAAGTCCCCGGCAACGGCGCCAAAAACTTGATGCTTAGATTTATGAGGTGTGGAAAATATGGATGATATGTGTTGATGGATAGCGTTGTGCACTCAAGTTTCCCCAGTGGAATTCAAGTGTAAATTCCTCTGTGTTTCTTGGTAAGTCCAGGGTCGAACATAGGGACTTGTGAAAATAGTTACATTGGAGATTTTTATGAAAACTTGCGATAACCAGTGAAATAAACAAGTGCTGGGTGGTTGTTGCGTTGATGAAAATAATAATAAATGCGACAGAGTTTGAAAAGAGTTGGTAAACGAGAAATACGATGAATATGCGGTGAACGGGTTGAGAAGGGTTTCGGCTAACACTCCCTAGGATGTGTTCATGCTTTGCGATCCTGCAACATGCATACAATAGTAAACCACCTCTCGGCGTGAATGCCATGGCTTCTAAGGCTAGAATGCATGTGATAAATATGCGATAAGTCTACAGGGTTTACACATAAACCTCTATCTCTATTTATGCGATGACAACATGACATTCACACAAATATGCGACCACATAATATCATTCCTAATCCTAGGATGCATGTGTAACGTAATATTTGATGGTTCTTATCTTATGTCACAGAAGGCATGGATGATTATAACGCAAGTTTAACATAAAATGATGCGATGATTCTAAATAAACACATGGACAGTGATGAATGATGGAAATGGAATGTGGATGATGTGTTATGCTTATTCAGACTTTATGCGATACTACTTCTAGATGTATGCATTATTAATGAAATGCTTGTAGTATGCTATGCATTGTCACAAGTTTTCTTGCGCTGAAATTAAGTATAATTCCAACGCAAGTTTCTCGGAGTGATCTGAGGTCGAACATAGGGATTGCGTAATTAATGCGTTACATTCGTGATATATGAGACCGGGGGTTTTTCAATTAATATAAAGAGTTTGTGTATACAAGTATTTAATATTTTGGTAAAGTAAAATATTACGGTAAAGTAAAGTTGCGATAATAAAATAAAGTGCGATAAAAGTAAACCTAAGCTATTATGATACAAGATACAGGATACCGATACATGATACTGAGTTTGAGACTGACTGTGAAGATTATACAACGGGTCGTGTTATGCGGTGGCAAGTCTTTATGTATGAAACAGAAATAGAAAAGATAACTAGTATAAACATCGCAAGTTATTAGTTGCGTTAAAGACATAACTACGGTTTCGCTTTCCCTTGGCGTACACCTCTTGGTGATCGACCGCGTTCCCACATCTCTGTGGTGAAATAGGGATGAACGTAATGAACACAAGGTTTCTTCCATCTCTGGAAGTACTTCTCGCTTTAGTTAACGTATTCTTCCAACCTTCTCTCGATAGGAGGAATGGCATCTTCACTTCTGCTCTCATAGGTGAAGATGTCATCTAGCATGTTTTAGCTAAACATATTTATTTCCTTAACCCAGATCAATTTACTTGTTAGATTCATGCTAATTACCAAGGGATTAAGAAAACATCATGGAGAAAGCGAATTACGGATGAACGGAAATAGACAAAAAGATGGAGATGGAAATGATCATGACATTCAATACTAATATTTAGCGTCTGATACATGGTGTGAATGATAGACTAAGAAGATGAATACAATTGATGATAAAGAGATAGAAACAAATATAGAAGAGTGCCAATGTCTTGACACAGATCTGGATGGTGGATGTGCTTGCCGACGGATGGAGTGAATGTAGAGAAGAGCTTCCCTCTTAGGCTTGCTCGTCCGGTAGAAGTGACCTTGGTACAAAGCTTCAACGACGGGGATTGAAAGGATTTGCCCTAAGACTCACCTCTCAGCCTTGTCTCTTAAATCTTTCCGGATCTTCTCCGATCAGGCTCTTCAGACCAGTTTCTCTCTCAATATACAAAAATTAAAATATGCCCGTATTAAGTATATCTTCCAATAGAATTTCAGAGGCTATTTATAGGCTCAGCTTTGACTCTCTGGAGTGTGGAACCCACTTTATTGTTATGGCAATTTCGGAAATGATGGATTGAATATTCCTTCTGTTATGTAATCAATCCCTTCAGAAATTCACAACGGTCAGCTGTACACGTGTCAGGATCCTCCGCAATTGTGTTGCTCTTTTGCATCTTCGATCGTTTGCCCATATGCGGTGTTGTTTTTTTATTACCACATGCGATTGAGATTGCATTAATCGCTTAGCTCTTGATTGATTTTCACATGAGTCGTCATTGTGTTGATCATCTATTCATTTCTGAATGATTGGCGCAATGCGACGTAGATGCGTTGTTCTTTTTATCTTGAGCCATGAACGCATACGGTGAGTTGATTTCCTACAAAACAGACTTGAAATATTCTCTTCTACCATTGCAATGGTGTCAGTGGGTGTATTGATGACAATTTATAATTCTTGAATTTCTTAGCTAATTTCTCTACAAATGATGCAACTTTCCTTTCTTTTGGCTGCAATATCTAAATAAAGCAGTATAAATAACTTGATTTCTAAAAGTTATCAGCATGCGATGCAAGTTGACAAACATAGCTTATCTCTAAGTCCCTATCTCTTATTTATACAAGTCTAATCTTGCTCTTTCGAGACCAGATTCTAACCTAGCTCTCTCGAGCCATTCGATTCTTTCTTTCTTTAGATTCTCTCTCGAGTATAACTCTAAAAGGGTAATTTGCACAACATAAAACAAGACAATCGCAAGCAATGAACTTCATAGATCATGTTAGCTTTGTTCCTCTCAACCCATTCAACTAGTTTAGCTACAAGTGCGTATTAAGAGAGTGAGCAGATGTAGAAATAGAACTTCCATTGAATAGAAATAAGATGAAGTACAGAATAACAATGCAAGTATAGTAAAGAGTCTGGAACAATTTCTTGCCACCAGGCGTTACACTATTCTAATCGTGCTCTAAAGATATTCTCACTTTTGCGAGAGTCAACCCGCTCTCTCCTCTTATGCCCCAAGGTTCTCTCTTGAGCCTCCTTGGACGATCTCCGGCGTCACCACTCTTTTCTAGCTCCACCGTAAAATGGAAAAGAAAACTATAAACAGAGGTGTGTACTTGTAAAGTGATGTCAAGTAATCGACTGCTTAACCCCTTCTCTGAAGAATGCACTTGGTATTTATAGGGCATCAAAGGTGAAAGGCGGATTCTCTCTCCTAGTTGTACAGATGGGACAACTTTAATTCCTGACTGATGCGCCGGATAATTGTCACCGATAAAGCTGGATATACTTTGTGACCGTTATCGGCTGTCAACTTAATTTGGATCCGACTACTGTCAGTTTTCTGTCCCATCGATCTTAATTGTCCTTTCGTTTGGATGTGCCCGCCATGTTGTGGTGATTCTTCTTAGGTGGATGTTTGCAAGCACGATCAACGCAAAGTCTTGCGGTGAAGTTGCGCTCGACCAATGTATTCCTATGATCGCATTCTTTGCATTGCGTTAATGCATTATTCTACACAAAAATATAAAGATCAGCTACTCTAATGCATTGGACGCATGCAACCGCAATATTATAGAATTTATGCTTAATGGACGCAATTTAACATATTCTAACAACGCAATCCAACATTGTTTAAGGATTTAACACTATGATAACGTGCATTTCTGTCCGTTATCAGTCACCCATGTTTATGCGATTACCTTGTCTTATGCATGCGACCATCATCCCTTTAGAGCTACTCGAGAGAGAGTCTAAAGAAAGAACCTAAGACTTGAGAAAGCTAGGTTAGAATCTAGGCTTGAGAGAGCTAGATTAAGATTGCATAAGCAAGAATGGAGACTTAGGAATAAGTTTCGTTTGCTATTACACATTGATAACAGGCAGAAATGCACGTTATCATAGTGCAAATTTCTTAAACAATGTTGGCTTGCGTTGATAAAACATGTTAAATTGCATCCAAAAAGCATCAGATTCATAATATTGTGGTCACATGCGTTCATCGCATTAGAACAGTTGATTTTCATATTTTTGTGCAGAATATACGATGATGCAAGGCGGAAATTGCGATCATAGAAAATCATTGGTTGGGCACAGCATCATTGCAAAGCTTTGTGGTGATTGTGTTCGCAAATAGTTGCCTAAGAGGGATCGCCACAACTTGGTCAGCGCAACATGGTTGGCGCATCTGGGTGAAAGGCTAATTAATCGCGATGGGACAGAAAGCTGGTGGCAGTCAAATCCAAATTAAGTTGACAGCCGATAACGATCACAAGTACATTCAGCCTTTCGGTGATAATTATTCGGTGCATCAGTCAGGAATTAAAGCCGTCCCATCTGTAAAATCATGAGAGAGAAGCCGCCTTTCACCCTAGATACTCTATAAATACCAAGGGCATCCTTCAGAAAAGGGGTTCAGCAGTTTGAAATTTCATACTTCAGTTCGCACGTCTTTGTTCATAGTTTTCCTTTCGTTTTAAGGCGGAGCAAGAGAAGAGTGGTGACGCCGGAGATTCTCAAGGAAATTCGAGAGAGAACCTTGAGGCGAAGAAGCAGAGAGTAGGCCGACTCTCGCGAGAGCGAGATTATCTTTTGAGCACGAGTAGAAAAATAGTGTAAAAGCCTGAGTAGTAAAAGATTGCTACCAGGCCCTTTATTCTATACTTGCATTGTTATTGTGTACTCATCTTTATATTTATACAATGGAAGTTCTATTTCTACATTTGTTCACTCTCTTAGCATACATGAGTAGCTAAACTAGTCGAATGGGTTGAGAAGAACTAAGCTAACATGACCTAGGAAGTTTATTGCTTGCGATTGTCTTGTTTTATGTTGTGCTAAATACCCTTTAGAGCTACTTGAGAGTGAGTCTAAAGAAAGAACCTAATGGCTCGAGAAAGCTAGGTTAGAATCTGGACTCGAGAGAGCAAGATTAGAAATGCATGAACAAGAGATAGGGATTTAGAGATAAGCTCTGTTTGTCAACCTGCATCGCATGCATCCTAGAGATGGGAATGGTATTATGTAGTTGCCTTATTTGTGTGTGTATCATTTTGTCATCGCATAAATAAGAATAGAGGCTTATGTATAGGTCCTATAGACTTAGCGCATATATCACATGCGTTCTAGCCTTAGAAGCCGTGGCATTTGCACCGAGAGGTGGTTTACTGTTGTATGCATGTTGCATGATCACATAGCATGAACGCATCCTAGGAAGTGTTAGCCAAAATTTTTCTCAACCCGTTCATCACATACTCATCGCATTTCCCATTTAATCAACTCTTTTAGAACTCCGTCGCATTTGTTTTTTTTTCCATTAACGCAAACAACAATCCCAACAATTTATTTATTTATCTGTTACCACAAAATCTTCATAAACATTACCAACGCAACCTGTTTTCACAAGTCCCTGAGTTCGACCCTGGACTTACCAAGAAACTCAGTGGAATTTACACTTGGATTCTGTTGAGGAAACTTGGGTGCACAATGAAATTTCACCATTGCATATCATCCATAATTCACTTCATAAAAATCGAGCATCACACATCACATGCATCTGCATCGGGTGTCTATAGCATGATCGCATAAGTCTGCGTTGGCTGGGGTTTCCCTTGCGGTCTAGCTTAGTGTTGCAGTGAAGACATCCTCACATTTTCATCTATTTTTTCGTGCATTTACTATGCGTTAATAGTTGCTGTGTCTCTACCTCTCATTCATACTTCCACCGCTTAATCTGTTAGCTAGGAGTAGGAGTAGTGCATAGCTTATCACCCTCATACCATTTAGTTACAAGTCCCTGAGTTCGACCTCGGATCACCCGAGAAACTTGCGTTCTCATTATACTTGGAGAGAGCCCAAGAAAACTTGTAACAGGAACGCATGGTCATTGCATATGAGATCAACACATATATTTCATTCCATCGCATGACCACCGACACATAAGAACCAACGCATAACCTAAGACATGCATCGCAAATATTGCGTTCACGAATTTACGTCAGTAGGTGTTGATCAAAAGCATATTGCAAAAGTCTATAAAAGTTGTTGCAAAAGTAAGACTTGCAGATTTGTAAAAAAAATGGTGTTACAACATTACTTAAATTTAGAGTAACAACAAGGTTGGATGTCCTCATGCCCTAAACTGACATATGACTCCACCATATCCCGACACACCATATGAGCATCTAAGCACGTCAAATCACCTATACGTTGCAAAGACTTGAAAAAAACCAAAACAATGCTACAACATTAATGAAATCTTTAGTAACAGCATAAAGGGAAGTCTCCAGTCTCTAAACTAATAGTTGGTCCTCCATACCTTGAGATGTTAGCTTGTTGATAACTTATAGAAATACAAGTTATTTATGCTATTTTATTTAGATAATGTGGAAAAAAGAAAGAAAACTTGCGTCGATAGTATAAGAATTGGCTGAGAAATACGAAAATTATAAAGTGTCGTAAACACACCCACTAACACATTGCGATGGCGAAATAGAATTTCCAAGTCTCTATTTTGTAGGAAATAGGTCACCGCATGTGTTAATGGCTCGAGGACAAAATGTACAACGCATCTAAATCACATGCACCAATCGATCAAGAACGAAGAAATGATCAACGCAATGGCGGCTGATGGCAGGAATTTGGAAGTCAATTTTACTCGACAACCAAACTCCCTTAGACGTGATATGCGATGCATGTTCCTAAAATATGTGTTGATAGTCATGTGTCAATGGTCATGCGTTAGACTGATAATGTGTTAATGAATGTATGTGCTGACCATGCGTCCTGCCATAAGTTTTCTTACGTTGGAAACAAGTATAATTCCAACGCAAGTTTCTCAGGTAATCCGAGGTCGAACACAGGGACTTGTAGCTATATATTTGCGGTGATGTACATGCGGCGGTTTAAATAAAAAAAATGGAGGGGATGTTTTTAAGTTAATCCTACTCCTACTCCTATTTAACAGACAACACAATGAGAATATGCATGAAAGGTAGAGATACGACAAACCTTGACATTAAATAAATGTATGGAGAAATAGATAAAATGCGGAGATGTTTTCATTGCAACCCTTAAGAGTGACTACGAGGGTAACCTTAGTCAACATAAGCCAATGTGATCATGCTACACTCATGCACAGCAAATCATTTTCCAATGCAAATGCAGTGCTCCTAAGTCTAGGACGCATGTGTTGAATGCAAAAGTGTCCATAGAGCTTATTCCTAAGTCTCTACTCTTGTCCTATGCGATGATGCAAAATGCATAAAAGCAAGGTGAATGCATACAATCGTATCCTATCTCTAGGATGCATGCGATGGGTTAATAGCAAACAATGCTTATTCCTAAGCTTCTATCTCTTGTATTATGTATTCTAATATGACTTTCCCGAGCCTAGATTCTGACCTGACCTTCTCAAGCCTAGATCCTATCCTTAGACTACCCTCCCAAGTATCCTTAATGGACGAATGAAGCATACATACTACAAGACAATCACATGAACTTGGTTGACTCAATGTTGTTACTATCCCTAGTGAACAATGCATACATTGCTTAATGCGTCCAACCACTTACCCTCTCGGGAAGTTGATTGTTGCTGACTTTACTCATAGACAATCAATGGGTTAGCCTATAGACAGGCGTTGCAGTAGCTTCACACTAAGAAAATAAGGTTACTCACACACTCACGCAACGCACACCTCTCGGTGGTTTGCTACATGCTTCATATTCCTAATCCACATGACTAAATATGCAATACCCAAGCACTCCCATTAAGTGTTGCAATGAAAGTAAAGATGCCAAGCAAAGAAGATGGAGATGGAGTCGAAGGAATAGAGAAATTCATTGAAAACAGATTGTATTAATTCCTTAATTCAAAATGTCATACAATACAATATAGGAAAAGAAAGGAAAATAAATGATTGGCTGGAAGCAAAACTTTGCTTCCAGCGGATGTGCGTCAAGGCTGCCGATGGTGCCATGGATGGGCAGAGAAGCTGACTCTCTCGAGATTTAGCTTCGGTCGAAGACTTCGGTCGTCACTCGGAATGGATGAAGGCAATGAAGAACTCTCAAGCGTCTTCTCACGCATTTTGTCTGGATCGCGAGGAAAGTCCCCGGTTCACAAGGATCCTCCCTCGAATGATTTGAATTTCAGCTCATCGACTTCTATTTATAGAGCTTGGGTCACCGACAACATTAATTGGACTGATCTGAGTCTGACGTTCGGTGCGTTAGTCATTTCTGAACCTCTGCCACTAATAGTGTGGTAGGTGAAATGTCAACATCATCTTTTGGTTTTTCTCTATGTAGATGCATTGATGCGTTCATTCCACCTACCTTGTATTGGTTTTTCTGGAGGTAGATGCGTTAATGCATTCATTCCACCTACCTTGCATTGATCCCATTAGTTTGCATTGTCGCGTAGCTGCAATCATTCAATGGCCGAATTCGCATAATACTGCAACTCTACATGATGACCGCAATCTCTTGACGAGCGCAATTCCCATGGATGGATGCATACGGCTGATTACCGCAACATCCATGCGTTGATCGATGTGTTTGCCTTTGTGATGGAGTGTTTCTCCGCATGCGGTCGTCTATGCGGTGGTTCGGTTTCCGCATTTACGTTCATTTCCTGTATTAGCTACAAAAATAAAACATTGAACGCATAATTAATGCAAAATAATGGGTTAGCTAAGATTTGACATGCTGATCGACGCAAACTCTTTTTCTCGTGAATTCCTAATATGATTGCCGCATATTCTGCCTAACAACCTTCATAATTCTAAGTAAAAGGCCTAAGATGACATGCATTTCTGCATGTCATCGGTGGCACATGCGACGATCGATCATAGGTTATAGAGATCGACACATTTCTACCGCATGCGGTAATAAAAAATACAACACCACATTCGGCGATTGATCAACGATGTGAAGAGCAACACATTCGCGGGCGATTATGACAAGTGTACAGCTTTCTGTTGTACAATTCTGACAGATTGATCGTGGAGAAGAGAGGACCTTTCCATTACGCAATGGCAGGAATTATCAGAATTACACAGTTGGACCACCAATTCAAAGAGCCAAGGTCTTGTCTATAAATAGCTTCCTTGAATTCATTACAAAGGAGGCTGATCTGAAGAGACTTTACAGAGAAAATCTGGGAGAACAACGAGACAAGGCTGAAAAGTGAGTCTCTGAGTAAGGAATTCTTTCGATTCCCGAAGCTGAAGCTCTGTGCCAGGGGTCACTTCTACTGGGAAAGCAAGCCTGGAAGGGAAGCTTTCCACTCCATCTCATCCACACGCCGGCAAGCACAAGTCTCCGATCGGGATCTATGTCAAGAAATTGACTCTCTTTCCGTATTTGTTTCTATTCTTTCATTTCATCTACTGTGTTCATCTTCTTTGATCTTTCATTCACAAATCATGTATCAAATGCTTATCTTTAGATTTAAATGCTATTATCGTCATCATTATCATCTCTCTGTTCCTTTCCATACATTTATCATCCATTTTCTCCATCATGTGTTCTTAATCCCCTGGGTAAAGAGGAAGAATTGAGTGAGTGAGTTAATCTTTGTTAAGGTAATCGACTAAGTTTAGCTAAAGCATGCTCGACGGCATCTTCACCTGTGAGAGCAGAAGTGAAGATGTTATTCCGCCTATCGAGAAAAGGTTGGAAGAATGCGTTAACTAAAGGGGGAAGTATTTCCAGAGATGGAAACAACTTTGCATTCATTACGTTCATCTTTGTTTCACCATAGACGTATAGGAACGCGGCCGATCACTGAAAGGTGTAAGTCAAGAGGAAGCGGAACCTTAGTTGTGTCCTTAATGGGATTGACAAACTTGCGATGTCCTTTCCCTCTACTCATTCTCTTTCTAACTCATTCACAAGACTTGCCATCGCATTTATTTACAGCCAGTCCTTCCCTGTATCATAGTAGTTTAGACATTTATTTACAACGCATTTTACTTTCAATACAATTTACATTTCTGTCAAACCAAATTCTTTATTCTTTATGAAAACCGGTCGCATTTACCACATTAGTATCGCATCTAAAGGACAAACAATCCCCGTGTTCGACCTCAAGTCATTCTGAGAAACTTGCGTTGGAATTATACTTGGTTCTAGTGCAAGGAAACTTGTGACACGCACTACATCATCACATACTACGAGCATATTATCATCAACGCATACAATTAGAATGTAGTATCGCAAAATATCTTTATCGCAAAGCACTTGAGCACATAGCACATCATCAATTTCATTCATAAACAACACAATAAATAAAGATAGATATTAAATATTCATTACAAGTTTATGGCAACATGAGCTTGTATCATTCATACATCAATAGTGTGCATAAGCGATACATAACATACACAGCATAACAACATTTCCATTTTTTATCCTCACAAGTTTATGGCACTATTGTAGGGGACATGAACAACATTCCATTTTTATATCCTCACACTTATCATCTCAGCACGTCAAATCCAGTTGAAGGTGGTAGAAGTGCATGAAGCTATCAAATCACCTACATGTTATAGCATCTTCATACTTCGAACTTGCATTATCTTGTAGCACTATCAAATCAATATGAGCATATCAACTCACGAAATGCAGTAGTGGTATAAGTAGCCACCTGATCAACGGATGTTGTAGACGTATGGCTAGCCGCTAGGGGTGGCCATTCAAACCGCAAAAATCAAACCGTTTCTAAAAAATGGACCGAACCGAACCGAAAACTCAATGAAACCGAAAAATGTGGTTCAACACGATTTGAAGAAATTTTGAAGAGAATTAATTTGGATCGGTTCGATTTCAATTTCGAAAACCGAATTTGAAACTGAACCGAACCTTTTTTAACTAATATATATATATATTTAAAAAAGGAGTAAAATTGAATTTAAAATCGAACCGTTTTTAATTTAAAGAACAAAACTGAACCGAACCAAACCATTTGTTAATTAAAATATATTTAACATAGATTTTTTTAAAATGCCAAAATTGAATTTGAAACCGAACCGAACCGCATAATGTTGTTCGGTTCGGTTTGGTTCGAAACAATAAATCGGTTCGGTTCAATTTCACATATAGAAAATTTGGTTCTGTTCGATTTGACCACTAAACCGAACTGTTTCCACCCCTAGTAGTCGCTTGTCATAACCTACAGTATCAAGACCTGCAAAATCATAATTAGATGCCAAGTAGGTTCCCCATATTTCTCTATAAAAATGACCCAAGCTTTCCACCTATGCAGAATCATTTGAAGATTCTCAAGAGATATTCCAGCATCATAGACGAATAGTCTACACATTTAGTTTTCTTTGAACTCTTATCTGTTATTCTTTTTTATTGATATTATCATCATGACTTTGTGTGGAAAGCTCGATTAATTTTCTAAGACTTGACTACACCCCTATGATGTAGTAGTTTGATAGCAAAAATCGAATATTTCCTTAAATATTATGCATGTCTTTCTGCTTTAAAAGTTCTTTACTTAAAATTATTTATCTCCATCTAACCAAACGAGATAAAATAACAGCACATAAACCTTAAAAAAAAGTAAGTGCGTGGAAATATTTAAAGCAACTGAAGGTGAAATATTATGCAAATTTTTATTAGGAATAATAAGAACACTTAGAATTAAATCATAATTTTCTGAATTTTAATACTAGGGTTAAAATATAGTGCAAGTAAAATGAATTGCAACAACTTGCACTATAGATTTTGTTTAGAATTTGGTTATAGTTATAATTTCAAAGTATGTAAACTACTTTCATGTGCACTGCTACACCTGTCGCATTGAATCTTATCCATAAATCTAGGGTTAGAGAGGTGGAGAGATGGTGTTGTTTGACATGTTAATTTGTAAATGAGTACTGAAATTAAGAGTTAAATAATATTGCAAACTCACGTAAAGGAAGCAGTTTAGAAAAATCTAAAACAGTAATAGAAAACAGCAACTCAACCCGAACCTACACTCCAATTACAAGCATAAAAAGCCTATAGCATCCAACCAAAACAGCTCCAAATTTTTAGGATTTCTCATGATTCCAAACCAGCATCCAAATAGTCCTATAATGTTTTTTCAATCCATTGGGAATAATGTTAATGGATGTAAATCTACTGCAATAGCTAAACGTTCCCTTTTATTTTTTTTTCGATTTTGGACACATACATACATATAACGTAAATATCACATATATCAATTTTTGCAGACCAAATAAGTTGTTTCCTCAATAGTCTAATCCTGTGTCATAAATAAGTAGAAAAGAAGCAACATCATATATTTCCATGAAAGATTTTCATCTTATTGATCGATACACATCTTTTAGAATATTTAGATCAACCTAATGTATATGTGCTCAAGGCTCAAACACTAGAGTTAAGAAAACGACATCATACTCATTTCACAATCATAGATAAGTCAAGACCATGATTCACGATTCATATTAAGAATAAAGTTATTGCATCAACCAACAAAAATATATGCATACACACAGTAATTTGAACCTAAAACATCATGCAATACTAAACCTTTTTTTTCTTAGCAAACGACAATTGATAAAGATCAACCACAACTTATTTTACCAGTAAAATCAAAATCATCAACACCAATAGAGAATATAAAAACCTAGATTATAGACTAACTGAATTGGTTGAATGAAAATATATTGAGTCCACAACTTTATTGAATGAAGTCAATATCCTAAGACGTTTTAGTTTTGTTGAAGGTAAGCAAAAACCACAACAAAAGGATTTTCATGAAAACTCGACTAATGGAAGTAATTAAGATTAAAAAATAATAAGGTAACTCAATTTTTTTCTCTCTAAATATAAAATATTAGTCAACTGATATATACAAAATAATATCAAAATAATGTATTTATATTGATATATCAATTGACATAATTTTAAATAATGAAATTAAGATATAATGAAAAACCTAAAAGCATATCACAATCAAGACCAAAACTTAAATCAAATCATAGAATGAAAACAACTTCATATCAAAACGAAACAAAGATAAACAAAAGGAATATCCACTATAAACATATTTGCAAATATCCATATGTTTTTTTTTTTTTTTTTTTTTTTTGCCGCTCACTGCAATTGTCCTAACAAATAGTTGAGTGATAGGATTGAATAATTAAGGTACATAACATAATCCGGATAATAGAAAACAATTCTAAAATACTATCAATCAAACATGTTTTTTTTTTTTTTTTTAATATTTTGGCAAGTTGTTTAATGTTATATAAAAGGGATAAAGTCGATTTTGAAGGAGAAACTTATCACTGATCCAAGTTCTTTAAGTGCATTCTTCATGTATGGAGGTATTTGCATCAATCATGTCAAATGGATTTGATGCTGCCATGTACGGACTCGAAAGGTAGTGGCCAAGGAGCTGTCAATGAGAAATTTTATAATTATCAAACAAATATTCAATACTATAGATATAAGAAGCATTTTCAAAAAAAAAAAAAAAAAATACTATTTAAATAAAATAGACAAATTTAATCTTATTTGATAGAGATTGATAGAAGTCTATCAGCATCTATAACTGATAGAAGTCTATCATTGATACTATGTGATAGATGCTGATAGAAGTCTATCAATATTTTTTTTTTGCTATTTTTGTAAATAGTTGGACGTTTTTAAATTTTATATATATATATATATATTCATCATTTTTAGGAAAGAGAAGAAAATTATTTATTTCACTACCATTCCAGTCTATGTTCTTATCCAACCATTCTACAAATGAGGCGTCGTCTTCAAAAGAGTTTGTTCTTGAAAGTTCATCATTCCCACCATCTTTCTTTTTCTCACAAACTTGAAAAGTCTCCTTTGAATTAGCCTCAACATCATTTTCGACCAAATGATTTGTCTGTTTTATTCATATAATATATCAACATCAGTTGAAGATCATTTAAGTATATAAAAAGAAAGAGCAATAACCTCAAAACTTAGTACAAAATTCCAGCTTCCGAATAGATCGAGAGAGAGCAATAACCTCAAAGCTTTGATTTTGCTGATGAACTTCCAAATTCTTATTAGAAACCTCATGATCACTAGCCTGTTTTTGATATATAATATTAGTATTAAGTTTCAACTTTAATTTGAACACAGAGAGCTAGAGCAATAACCTCAAAATTTTGAACTTGTTGATGAACATTCAAACTGGAATTAGCTTCAACCTCACTTTTCATCATATTATCATTGGCCTGTTTGGGCATATAATATTAATACACAAAGTTTCAGCTTCCATTTGAATAGAGACACAGAGAAGGCAATAAGCAATAACCTCAAAGCTTTGATTTTGTGGAAGAATTTCCCAATTCTGATTTGAATTAGCCGGTACCTCAGCTCCCACCAAGTGATTATTGGTCTGGCTCTTGACAAGTAATATTAGTACTAGATTTCAGCTTTCATTTAAATGGAGAGAAAGAAAGTGAGAGATAGTAGTTAAACCTCAAAGGTTTGATCATAGCCAATGGGAACATAACCAACACATTTCTTAGCTTTGTCAACAATCTTCTCAAACGTATGCTTGGACATTCTCCCTCCAATAATCTATGCATATACATATGAAAATAAATAAAATCCTAATCATTTAAAATAAGATACATATTTTGGTGCGTTCAAGGTTACGCCCATCTTTCTACAATCCACCAAATTTTCAAACAACAGTTGTTCATATGAATTTTTCTTTTTACTTTTTTCTAATTTTTGAGTTTTTTTTGTTAGAAATTAATAAGCTAGATACATTATGGATAACAAATTCCTAGATACATTTCTAATTTAAAGATACATGTAAATGTTCAAGTACATGAATGGTATGTATACACGTACTTAATTTATTTTGTGCCTTTTAGGAAGTGTCTCTTGAGTACTATATAAAGAGTTCATTTCCTTCATTTGTATGCAAGAGAAAAGAATCAAAATCAATAGAAGCAAATTGAAGTTTGAAAAGAAATTGAGTTTTAATAGAACAATATTATTCTCTTGTGCGTTCTTGAGTTTTGTAAGAGAACAAGTTTCTTCTCTTAAAAGTTTGTGAGATTTAGAGTGAATTTAGAGTGGGCTCATCAACGCTTTCAACAAAGTCGTATCAGAGCAAAAGGATTGAAAGATGTCATCTAACATGTTGCAGCCTCAACTTCCTCGCTTTGAGGGAAAAAACTATAGACGGTGGAGGCAACAAATGAAGGTTCTTTATGGATCTCAAGATCTTTGGGATATTGTTGACAGAGGATATTCGGAGCCAAAAAATGAGGATGGTCTTTCACCACAACAACTCGATGAGTTGAGAGATACTAGAAAAAAGATAAGATGACATTATTTTTCATCTACCAAGTTATTGATGAAAATATTTTTGAACGAA
The DNA here is from genome assembly GCF_009727055.1 of Benincasa hispida. Classification (NCBI taxonomy): domain Eukaryota; kingdom Viridiplantae; phylum Streptophyta; class Magnoliopsida; order Cucurbitales; family Cucurbitaceae; genus Benincasa; species Benincasa hispida. The sequence continues at coordinate 2,649 of NW_024064928.1, read as the reverse complement.
TATCAGGAGTCTCTACTACTAAAGCAGCATGGGATGCATTGCAGAATTTGTATAAAGGAGAAGAAAAGGTAAAATTGGTCCGATTGCAAACACTTTGAGCTGATTTGATACCATTTGAATGAAAGATGCTGAAACTATTGAAGATTTTTTCAACCGTGTTCTCTTAATTGTTAATCAATTGAGATCAAATGGAGAAACAATCGAAGATCAAAGGGTGGTTGAAAAGATCCTTAGAATCATGACTAGAAGATATGAGCATATTGTTGTAGCAATTGAAGAATCCAAAGATTTGTCAACTCTCTCCATCAATAGCTTAATGGGATCTCTTCAATCTCATGAGCTCAGATTGAAGTTGTTTGATTCTAATCCTTTAGAAAAAGCTTTTCATATGCAATCCTCCTCTAGAGGGCGATCTGGTGGAAGAAGAGTTGGGCGTGGCAATAGAGGCAATGGACGATCCAACGTCGTAACGAGTCAGAGAGCAGAGACAATCAATCTTCTTCAAATAGAGGAAGGGGAAGAAGTTCAAATAGAGCAAGAGGCAGAAGTGGTGGTCGTGGAGATTTTTCTCACATACAATGTTTCAATTGTAGATGTTATGGACATTTTCAAGCAGACTGTTGGTCTAAGAAGGCTAATTCTAAGCAAACAGAAACCACTCTAATGCATGAGCAACAGGATAATGATCAAGGTCTTCTCTTCCTCACATTTAATGTCCAAGAAACAAGCACTGAGAAAATATGGTATCTTGATAGTGGTTGCAGTAACCACCTGACAGGAAGAAAGGATATTTTTATATCTTTAGATGAATCTCATGAAAATGTAGTGAAGACTGGTGACAACAAGAAGCTTGAGGTCAAAGGAAAATGAGATATTCTTGTCAAGACAAAAAAGGGAGGAAAAAGAATTACTCCTAAGAGGACATGATGTTATCTTTAAGATAACATCTGTTAGATTAGGACCAAGAATTGAGGTCTCATAACGAAGGTACGCATGACTCACAACAAAATGTTTCCAATTAAAATATGCTATGAGAAGCCTGTTTATTTTGAGACTTTAATAAATGACTCTTCATGGTTGTGACATTGTCGATTCGGGCACTTGAGTTTTTATACTTTGTCTCACATGTGTCAACAACATATGGTGAGAGGAATGCCAAATATTAAAAAGGAAGATCAACTTTGGTGAAAGCAGTATGTTTTTCGGAAAGCAATCATCGGAAATTCATTTCGACTGGGAGGTTCCTTGGAGAGCATCAAACCTCTCGAGCTAATGTCCATACAATTATCGTGGACCTTGAGACCACTATAAGAGGTAAATTATTTTCTTTAATTTATTTGATAACTACAAGTAGAAAAACGTGGATATATCTGCTAGAGAAAGAGCTCTATTTCGAATGTTTTCAAGACTTAAAGCACCGGTGAGAAAATAAGATAACTTGAATTGAAAGCATTGCGTTCGGATCTGTGGACGGATATAATGAGTCTTTTCTTGAGAAAATGGGATCAAGCATACAGAAGGACTGTTCAAAAGAACTCCTCTCAACAAAACGGCAGTTCAGAAGAGGAAGAAAAAGAAATAATGATACTTGCAAGAAAGTATGTTGAAGGCAAGAGCCTTCACGCACATTTTGGGGAGTTAATGGTATTGTGTGTTTATCTCCTAAATAAGCTTTCAACTAAAAGTGTGAAAGGTATTACTCTCAAAAAGATGGAAGCGGAATTGAAATCAACTGTTTAGTACCAAGAGTGTTTGGTTGGTTATTGCTTTACTCTCATTTTTTAGATTGGAAAATAGGTAAACTTAGATGTAAATCAGAAAATGCTATTTTGTTTGAGGGTCAATGAGCAATCAAGGCTTATTTAGATTATTACACGCTTAAGTAAGAAAGTTATTATTATCGAAATGTCAAGTTCATGAGCAGAATTTGGAAAACTGGGATATGCACCAAAAGGACTAGATCCATTACTTGTTGACAAATGATGCTAAGAAGTCTTGAGACTTAGAGCTTGAAGGACTAACATACTTAACTTTTATCCACTCCACAGTGAATGAAGAAAATACTTCCAAGGAACAAAAAATATTCAAGAGATCTTATATTCAGTAGATACCAGATGAATGAACTGTTGATTTTGCTTTATTTGCAATGTGATCCTATATACTTGAAGAGCTCAAGATGAGAAAAAGGAAAATGTCAGAGTGAGGCGATCAAGAAAAAGGAAAAAATTTTTGATGCAATCAAAAGAAATGAGACGTGGGGTTAGTCAAATTACCGGGAGATAGAAAGCTCTTGGTCAAATGGATCTATAGAACAAAATTGGAAGGCAAAATGGAGAAGTGCAAAAATTACAAGGCCAGGCTCGTAGTAAAAGGTTACAAAAACAAAAGTTTGGTAATGGATTATGAAGAAGTTTTTGCACCCAAGTAATTGCTTGGAGACTGTTCGTTTGATGTTAGCCCTTGCAGTACAAAATAACAAGAAAGTTCATCAAATGGGTGTCAAGTCAGCATTTCTAAATGGGTATTTAGAGGACAAAATTATGTCGAGCACCCTTGGTTATGCCCAGAAATTGGAGAAAGAAAATAAGGTGTTATCAATTGAAGAAAGCACTGGTATGGCTAAAAGCAAGCACCAAGAGCCTGGTAACA
>NW_024064927.1:0-1205 GCF_009727055.1 Benincasa hispida | reverse complement strand
GAATAAGAGACCATTGTCATGTTGGTCTAAAAATAGGTCAAATAAATAATAAAAAGGTCATAAATATGCCTTCTATAAACTTTGAACAAAAAAAAGAAAAAAAGAAGAAAAGAAGAAGTATCCTCCCACTGTATATGAGTTGGATTGGATTGAAAGTGGTTTTTGAACCAACCAAAAAATTTGAGTTGATTGGATTGACAATCCAAAAAATCCAAATAAAGTCTCAGCTAGGGTTGGCAAAAATCCTCGCAAGGACCGGGTTGGGTCCTCGCAGGTCCTCGTCCCGATCGGGGTGGAAAATCTCCGGTTTGATCGGAGATAGGAATCAAACCAGAGATAACAAACGAATCCCCGACTGGGGACGGGGATGGTATCTCCGCCCTGTTCACGCCCCAAATATTTTTTTAAACAGTTTTTTAATAATAATAACAATAATAAATAAATAAATACAATACCTTTTCTTTGAACCTTTTCTTTTTACTTTTTTTTATTATTTATTTCATAATATAATTATATTAAACTTTTTATCAAATCTAAAATGTTTTTAATTATTAATTTAAATATATAAAATAATAATAATACCTGTCTCTTATACACATCTACCATTGTCATGTTGGTCTAAAAATAGGTCAAATAAATAATAAAAAGGTCATAAATATGCCTTCTATAAACTTTGAACAAAAAAAAAGAAAAAAGAAAAAAGAAGAAAAGAAGAAGTATCCTCCTACTATATATGAGTTGGATTGGATTGAAAGTGGTTTTTGAACCAACCAAAAAATTTGGGTTGATTGGATTGACAATCCAAAAAACCCAAATAAAGTCTCAGCTAGGGTTGACAAAAATCCTCGCAAGGACCGGATTGGGTCCTCGCAGGTCCTCGTCCCGATCGGGGTGGAAAATCTCCGGTTTGATCAGAGATGGGAATCAAACCAGAGATAAAAAAAACGAATCCCCGACTGGAGACGGGGATGGTATCTCCGCCCTGTTCATGCCCCAAATATTTTTTTAAACAGTTTTTTAATAATAATAACAATAAATAAATAAATAAATACAATACCTTTTCTTTGAACCTTTTCTTTTTTCTTTTTTTTATTATTTATTTCATAATAGAATTATATTAAACTTTTTATCAAATCTAAAATGTTTTTAATTATTAATTTAAATATATAAAATAATAATATACTACTTTATTATATTAAATATTT
>NW_024064926.1:0-1898 GCF_009727055.1 Benincasa hispida | reverse complement strand
CAGGAACGATGAGAGTTGCACCATTATCAGCAGTTGTAATGTTTAGAATAATCGGAGTTGCTTTAAGAGCCCCAACACAAAAACATTAATCCCATGAATAAACATTTAATACATACTTAAAAAAGACCTTATTGGTTTCTAGAAACATACTTTCTAATAGTTCATAATTTAAGTTAAAAGTTTTGAAGTTTTCATATACGATTAATAAAAGATTGCTTTAGAATAATGAACAATATATAGAAATAATATTTTTGTGCATACCATTCTTGAGGAGATTGGCATTGAGAAGCTAGATGGCCTTGAACAAAAACACACATATCAGTATTAATAATGGCAGGATCTAATATTACAATCGTCATTTCATTTGGTAGCTCCTTCGCAATCGATTTGCTTAAACCTTCAATCGTCCATTTTGAACTACAATAAACTGAAAGCCTATATAATAAATAAGTTAGAATCAAAGTAATAACTAATATAGCATAACGCAAAATGATTTGTAGTTATTGCTAGTACAATTTATAGACAACTCATAGAAAATATCCAAAATGTGTTTAATAGAAGTTTATTAAAATATTTTATTAATAGATAAATATTTTATAAGTGATAAACTTCTATTATCGAATATAAAATTTATGAGTTCTATAAATTAATACTCATATTAAAGATAAACAAAGTATATCACCAATACTCTATCACACGAATAGAGTATTACTTTCTTTTGCAATGAAATTGTGAAGAAAAGAATCACGAGGGAATTGATAAGGATGAAGAAAATGAACATAAGAATAGGACAAAAAAAAAAAAGTGCAAAGTAAATAGGTGAAGGTGGAGCTTTTAATTTCTTTTAATCATTTATCGGTGGCTATCACTGATATGTAATAATAAAGTCATTAGTGATAATCATAAATAATAAACTTGTATTTTTATATAGAACTCCATATGTGACCATCACTAATATAATATTTTGATCACTCTATTTTTAGGTTTGTTTAATTTTTACTTTTAAATGTTTAATTTTAGTATCTGTATTTTTGATAAATTGTAAATTAGTCTCTCAAAATTAATATTTATCAAAATTAACTAAATAATAATAATAACAATTTTCATGCAATAAAATATAATATGGGAATATATTTTCAAAATTTATAGTGAAACCGCTAATAAAATAAAAAAAATTAAAAGAATCAACAATCAACAATAAAAATTTATAGTTACGAACTTTTATGGAAGTAATGCTTTAGTTTTTGACTTTTAGCTTGTAACCATTTAATCCACCGTATTTCTAAATTTGTAATATTTGATCTATAAATTTTATTATGTAAAAATTTAGTCTTTGTATATTACAATTTATAATGATTTAGCCACCATTTATGAATCTAAGATTTAGTCCTTGTACACTACTAAAATTTCTTGCATATGTAGATTGATAGAACTTAACTAGTAATGGTTAAATGTATTTGTAGATATTTATATATTTTTTTGTACAATTGGGGATAGGGGGATTCGAACCACAGATCTTGTTGCTATTAGTACACTCAAATGTTAATTGATTTATGCTCGATATGGTTTATTTATAAATTTTTTTTAGAAACATGTTTATGTATAAATCACAAAGACTAATAGTCGTTACATCATTAATCAAATTTGACAATAAAGTTTCATAAGAATTTTTAGATACAGACTTGTTAAAAATCTGAAAGTATAAAAACTAAATTATTACAAATTTGAGATTAAAATATAGAGACTAAATTGTTATATGCTAAAATTCAAAAACTAACGGTCCATTTGTTAACAATTTGGTTTTTTATTATTTGTAACATCCTAAACTTTTAAGTAAATCTAACATGATTATCTGAAGATTATCCCTACTATTTGAGTTTTTTTTTTTTTTTTTTTTT
>NW_024064925.1:10681-19972 GCF_009727055.1 Benincasa hispida | reverse complement strand
GGCAAATTTAATCCTGAGACTCACCTCTCAGCATTGTCTCTTCTTCTTCCTGGATTTCTTCAATTTTAACACTCAGCTCAACCTTTTTCTCAATATAATAGCAGCAATTAGCCCCATATCAAGTAACCTATCTTTCTGTGAATTCTGTGGTTATTTATAGGTGAAGATCTTTGACTCTGGCTTTGTGGTCCCCACTTGTTGTTATGGAAATTTCGAAGAATGGAGGATATTATTCCTTCTGTTATGCAATCAGACCATCAAATCTGCACAACCGTTAGACATACACGTCGCACAATTCTCCGCATTTGCGTTGCTCAGCTGCATCTTTCGATCGAGTATTTCGCATGCGGTGTTGTTTTTATTACTTGCATGCGGTTGAAAGTCAACTTTGGAATTGACTGTCGCATTGCACCGTCATTGCGTTAATTGTCTTTTCATTATTGATTGATGGAGCAATGTGACAGAGATCGTTGGTCAGTTTGTCTTAAGCCTTAATCGCAAGCGGTGACTTGGTTTCCTGCAAAACAGAGTAGAAATCTCCTTTTCTTCCATCTTAATGATGTTAGTGGGTGTAATTGTGATGATTTAGAATTATTGTATTTCTAAGCTAATTTTCATACAATTGGCGCATATTTATTCTCTTTCGGTCGCAATAATCTAGATAAGACAGTATAAATAACTTGTATTTCTACAAGTTATCACGTTGTCGGGGAGACTTGGCAATTAGCCTATGAAAATTTTTGGATTCATTTTAATAAAAACGAAAAACAAACAAAAAAGAGAGTGTTTAAGTTCCCTTAGGTTTATGAAGATTTTGTTTTTCTTGCAGATATTGGCCAGGAGGAGAGGAGAATCTGAAGGAGACACAAAGAAGAAATCCCAGAAGAAGAAAATCAAGAAGTTGCTAACAACACAACAATGGGAAGAGGCAGTTCGTGAGAAAACCTTGAAGGAGTTTGGCAGAGCCTGACATAAACCAGCAGCCCATGTGCATCGTATTTCTACCTACCACGATGTCGTTTGAACTCAAATCAGGTCTAAACAATCTATTGCCAACCTTTAAAGGGCATGCAGGGGAGAACCCCCAAAATACATCAAAGACTTCCATATGATTTGTGTAAGTATGAGACCCCACAGAGTCACAGAAGAGCAACTAAACCTTAAGGGCATTTCCTTTTTCACTACAGGATGACGCCAAGGATTGGTTGTACTACTTCGTTCCAGGGTCAATCACTACTTGAATGAACTCAAAAGGAATTTCTTCAAAAAAAAAAAAAAAAAAAAAAAAAAAAAAAAAAACAGCTTCTAGAGCCTATTCTATAAGAAAAAGTTATTAATGGCACTAAACAGTTTTGTGGTGAGTCTTTATCTGAGTATTAAGAAAGTTATAAACGATTATGTGCTAGTTGCCCCCCATCACCAGATTTTTGACCAATTAACTGATTCAATACTTCTATAGTGGTTTGCTTACCAATGACAGGAACTCAATTGACTCAACAACTAAAGGCGCTCTTGCTGACAAGACGCCCAAGAATTGATATTACGCATGGCTGAGAATAACCAGAATTTTGGCACCAAGGCAAACTAAATCTAATTTAACTGGTAGTTTTAAGGTTAAAGAATTAAAAGCTACACTTCCTAACTTATCTTCTCTTGTGATGCAGTTGGCCTAAGGAAGAGTTGCTCAAGTAAAGATTTGTGGAAGCATGCAGAATACCAGAATACACCTCAAGTCAAGTTAAGTTTTGTGGTCCATTGATTCTGATTTTCTCCGATTCATGTTAATACACTCACTATCAAGTATGACTATAGCGAAGTATTGAATTAAATGTAGGATTGTATCAAACAGCAGCGAAAGCACGAGGATTATCTAAGCATTCAAAGTCACTAATTTTGGCAAAAATATAAAGCATGCTTTTGCAGAAAAAGAGAGTTTCAAAGACATACCTCTTGTAGAAACTTTCTTCAAAGCTCCATCTCTAGCTGCTAATCTTCCTCCATATCTTGTTGTAGACCACCTTAAGATCTTCCCCCTATTCTCTGGTGCTCTAGGATTGAGTTGTGGGACGCAAAACAAGCTTGAAATCAAGGGATGAAGAAGGAAAAAGCTCACTACTACAACATTGTTGAAGAATCTCTCAAACTCTATAGATTGCATGCCCGATTTTCACTCCAATCTCTTCACTATAATTGCATATCAACATGCAAAGAGAATGATTGCATGAGTTGCCAGCTCTTGTTTGGAGAAGACAAGGCAATGTTAATGCTTAATGTGTGAGCTACTTATGTGATGGATAAATGGAAAAATCCATTTTTGCCATTTTATGTTTTTGTTTTCCAATTTTCCAATTTTATCTAAAAATCAAATTTGATTTTATAAAATCTATTTTGATTGTAAAAATGAAAAATTAATTAATTTCATAAATGAATTATTAAATAAAACTTAATTAATATAATATAAAAAATAAAATTAATTTTAACACATATCCATCTTTAATATAATTTAAACATATTTAAATATATAAAATCTCCTATCCGTTTAATTCTAAACATAAACATATAATTATATCCATATAATTACTAAATTCCCTTAATTCTAATTTGAACGTTTCAAATTAACTTATCACGCTATTCTAGAGCCAGTCCGTTTACAAGCTAGTAGGGGGACGCTCGCGGACCTACAGATCATGGGCTCCAACGATCCAAGATTAATCGGCGAACTCATTAGACTAAATTAAATCCCCATTCGTTAACTAATGGTTCACTCCACTAAAACCCATAGTTTGCACATGATTTAACCATAATCAGTAAGTCGACCTTTTTCACAGGTTGTTTCGTAATAACGGCTGGTCTAATTATCTATTTTACCTCCGAGATTACATCTTATTCCTTAAGTCCCTAACTGATCCTCTAATGAAACAACTAGTTTGTGATCCAATCACCACAACCAAAATCTCTCAACCTTGTGAGAGGGTGGGCCCCTTGTTCAAGACCTGGATTCAGTACTTGAGAGAACAACTTTCTTCTATCCCTAAATCGGGTAGGTGTGGAACTCCTTCTGCACCTTATGTCCCAACTATCTATCCCGTCTTACCCCTGAAAATGGGAGTCTTATTGTTGCCGGCGCTGTTGAGCCAACCCTCAACTATGTAAATATCTAAGGGCTATCCTGAATAAATAGAAGTTCGTAAGTTAGCTCAGGATTAAGATCGAGTTACCTAGGTCATCTAGGTGAAATAGTCAGTCTTAAATAGTAAATAGCATTATAAAGTAAGAGTGACTTTATTCTTGGTCCCGATCTTATGCAAACTCATTACATAAGGCGCCCTCACTTCTCATGTTGTAGCACTTTACAACTCTTTGTAACAAAGATCCCCGCCGCGAAGCTCTATACTCAGATCCCTTCTACCGGTTGAGTAAGCCTGAGAGGGAGGCTCATCCTTCCACACGATCCATCCATTCCGGCAAGCAAATCTCCATCAAAAACGGTGCCGAGACATTCGCAGTTCTTTGTATTTGTTTCTATCTCTTTTCATCATTCTATCTCATCTTCTTTATCTCTTCATTCACACACCACGTATCAGACGTTAAATAGATATATTGAATGTCTCGATCGTTTTCATTACCACTTCTCTATCTATTTCCGTTCCTCCATTTATCATTTTCTTCATGAAGTGTTCTTAATCCCCAGGTAGTCAATATGAATTAAACGAGTACTAGATCTGTGTTAAAGAGATAATTGCGTTTAGCTAAGGCATTGTAGATGGCATCTTCACCTGTGAGAGCAGAAGTGAAGATGCCATTTTGATCTATCGAGAGAAGGTCAGAAGAATGCATTAACTAGAGCGAGTAGTACTTCTAGAGATGGAAACAACCTTGTATTTATTATGTTCGTCTTTGTTTCACCACATACATGTGCGAACGCGGCTGATCACTGAAAGGTTTACGCTAAGGGAAAAACGGAACCGTACTTATAAATTTAACGCAATTAAGGAACTTGCGATGTTTATATTAGTTATATTTCTCTTTCTGCTTCATACATAAGACTTGCCATCATGCCACATGATCTGTGTATACTCTTCACAGCCAGCCTTGCCCTCAGTATTTTGTATCATGCCACCTGTATCTTGCACCATTTTAGCTTAAGTTTACTGCATTTTATTTTATTATCGCATTTTTACTATTTTCCTTTACTTTATCGCAACTTTATATACTTGTACACAAATACTTTTATTAAATTGAAAAACTTGGTCGCATGTATCATAAACATAACGCAATAACCTCAAACAGTTCTAGTGTTAGACCTCGGATCACACCGAGAAACTTGCGGTGGAATTATACTTGTTTCCAATGTAAGGAAACTTGTGACAACGCACAACATACTACAATAGCATTCAGTAAATAACGCATATCTAGAAGTAGTATTGCATGAAAAATCAAATAAAGTCATTAGTGCATATTAATGGACTTGTATCTCGTGTGTACATCACTATATAACTCAATTCTTTGTCCAACTAGTTTATGGCACCGTTGTCGGGGATTGGTTAACGGTTTATTGTTTGAGTGTGTTTGTGGTATTTTGCAGGACAAATCTCTTTGTACTGACTGTTCAATGCGGAGAGCACTCTGATGACTTATGAATGCGGGAGTGATCTAGTAATTCTAAGCGGACCCAGAGATCAAGTGTTTTATTCGCGCAAGAGTTCATCAGGGCCAAATTAATCGGTGAAGAAGCATGGCTGATGAGAATGTGGCACCTGCAGGAGACCAAAGGGAAAATGTGCCAGCGCAAGATCCAGTTTTTTTTGCTGTTGACCATAACATCCCTATGAGGGAATATGCGACGCCGGATTTTTATAACTTCTCACCTTGAATTTCAAGACCCATGGTTGAAGGGAATGTAAGCTTTGAGATAAAACCTATCATGCTGCAGATGATTCATAATATGGGTCAATTTGGAGGATTACAAGGAGAAGACCCACGCGCTTATTTGACGAATTTTGTATACTTGTGCAACGCATTCTCCATGCTTGGTGTAACTCAAGAAGGGCTTAAATTATATTTGTTCCTGTACACATTGCGGGATGAAGCAAAGAGGTGGGCTTAAGTGTTAGAGCCAGCCGAGATTAATGGTTGGAAGCAGTTGGTTGATAGGTTCATGAAAAGATTCTTTCCTCCAACAGTCAACGCAAGGAGACGGAGGGATGTTCTGAATTTTGATCAAAAGGGTAACAAAACCTTGAGTACCGCCTGGGTGCGATTCCGATAGTTAGTGAAAAGTTGTCCGCACATCGGGATTCCTGATAGTATTTTGATGGAGCCCTTTTATATTGGCTTAGACCAATCAACACGAGCAGTTGCCGATGCCTCTGTAGAAGGAGGATTGATGAACAAGTCATATATAGAGGCAACGAACATATTGGATCGCATCTCGTAGCATTCTGATGAGTGGATTGATACTGGCTTGAGGTAAGAGGTCTGGAGCAAGAAAGGGTAGAAAGTGCTGATGTGTCAACTGATACAATGAGCACACTGGTCAATCAGACGACCACAATGACCTCAATTCTCCAGACAATGACTAACCAACAGAGAACTCTCTCTCAAGAATCAACGCAAGTTAATGCGTTAACTCATGTGGCAACAATGAATTGCATCCAATGTGGAGAGGGACATCCAGTAGAGTTCCACCCATGGAATCAACCACCCGTGTATGCCGTCTATGATGAATCATTTGGCAACATTTACAATCCATGTTGATGGGATCACTCAACTAGGTTGGGACGGGAATCATAATCAGGCGATAGTTTCTATCAGTATAGTTATCAATGGGATCGAGGCAACCCTCCGCTCTTCATTAATCCGGACTGCAGCCCAAGTAATGCCGAAGGTATACCACCCTGTGACCAACTGTTCCTATATGATACCTCTTGCAGCACCTCGTCTCTGGAGACATCGTTAAAGCACTATATTGAAAAGAGTGAGGCAATGAGACAATGGCAAGCTAACACCCTTAAAGAATTAGAAGAGCAGATAGATCTGCTTACGAGGGAATTAAAGAAAAAAGTGCCTGGTACGAAGCATAGTAGTTCATAAGCACAGGGGCCACGAGGAAAAGAACAATGTCATGCAGACATTGAGGAGTGGTAAAACAACAGCCTCTATGTCATCAGTACTAGATGCAACAACAACACCAGTCGATTTGACTGTTGATGATGACCAGTTAGTTAATAATGGAAAAGTACCAGTTTAGAAGTAAGTTCATCTACAAAAGATGAAGCTCCTCAAGACATGAACGCTAAATCAACGCAACCTCCAGCTAATGAAGCACAGCAAGCACCGGACCTCAGCAAAGAACCATGTGAATAGGAAATACAGCGGGATCTTCCATCTTTCCCGTCCAGGCTGAAAAAGAAAGATGATAGCAAGCAATTTCAAAGGTTTCTGTACGTTCTCCGGCAGCTACACATTATCATTCCCTTGATAGAAGCACTAGAGCAGATGCCGAGTTATGTAAAATTTCTCAAGGATATTCTTGCAAATAAAAGAAAGATCGGGGAAAATGAAACAGGTTCATTAACATATGAATGTAGGGTGTTGTTCCAAAACAATCTCCCCACTAAAATGAAGGATCCTGGGAGTTTCACATTGCCCTACACGATAGGAGGGAAGACGGTCGGGAACGCGCTGTGTGATTTAGGGGCAAGCATAAATCTAATGCCCCTGCCAATTTTTAAGAAGCTAAATATCGGCAACGCAAGACCAACCTCTATCACAACACAGTTGGCCGATAGATCGATAAAGCTTTCTGAGGTCAAGATAGAGGATGTTCTCATGCAAGTGGACAAGTTTATCTTCCCGGCAGACTTTGTCATATTGGATTACGAAGCAGATAGAGAAATCCCTATCATTTTGGGTCGCCTATTCCTCGCGACAGGGCGAGCACTGATCGATGTGCAAAAAGGAGAATTGACCATCAGGGTCGACGATTAGGAAGTAAAATTCAACATATTCAATGCGTTGAAATACCAAGGTGATGTGAAAAATTGCCAATACATCGAGGAATTGCGAGAAGATCCATGGCACGAAGCCCTGAAGGAGCTGAAGGAAGAAGAATTGGAAATCGACGCAATGTTGGAGGAAGACTGCGCCGCAATTCATATTGAATCAAATTTTGAACCACTCAAGTTATCTGAATGGATATCACAATGCATTAAGCCATCTCTAGAAGAACCACCTGTGCTAGAGTTAAAGTCGTTGTCCGTGCACCTTAAGTATGCTTACTTAGGAAGTAACGACATTACCGATTATCATTTCCGCATCGCTGAGTAAGGAAAAAGAAGATGCACTCATACAGATCCTAAAGAGTAACGCAAAGGCCTTAGGATGGACCTTGGCAGACATTCGAGGAATCAGTCCTTCATATTGTATGCACAAGATTCGTCTAGAAGAAGGAAAGACTTGATCAGTAGAAAGGCAACGCCGCTTGAACCTTGCCATGAGGGAGGTCGTGAAGAAAGAAATAGTGAAATGGCTAGATGCAGGTGTCATCTACTCGATATCTGATAGCAGCTGGGTAAGCCCAGTGCAATGTGTTATAAAGAAAGGGGGGATGACAGTCATCACTAATGACAAGAATGAATTAATTCCCACCAGAACGACTACGGGGTGGAGAATTTGTATGGATTATCGCAAGCCAAATTTGGCCACTAAAAAGGACCATTTCCCACTCCTGTTCATTGATCAAATGTTAGATAGACTTGCGGGGAATGAATTCTTCTATTTTCTTGATGGCTATTCAGGGTACAATCAGATAGCAATTGTGCCGGAGGACCAAGACAAGACAACCTTCACGTGCCCATTTGGTACGTTTGCATTCTGATGCATGCCATTTGAACTCTGTAATGCACTAGGCACTTTTCAACGATGCATGATGGCAATATTGTCAGATTTCTTGGAGGAGTCAGTCGAGGTATTCATGGATGATTTCTCAGTCTTTGGCAATAATTATGAATCCTGTCTATCTAACCTTGAAAAATTCTTGAAGAGATGCGTGGCAACAAATCTTGTTTTGAATTGGGAAAAAGGCCACTTTATGGTGGAAGAAGGAATAGTTCTGGGTCACAAAATCTCTAAAGTCGGATTGGAAGTTGATCAGGCAAAGATTGATGCAATTCCCAAGTTACCCCCACCAGTGAACGTAAAAACACTTAGGAGCTTTCTAGGACATGCTGGATTTATAGAAGATTTATTCGCAACTTCTCCCAGATCGCAAAGCCCCTAAGTGCACTACTAGAAGTTGACTGAGAATATAATTTTGGTGATGCATGCACCAAAGCATTCAATACATTGAAAGACGCACTCATCTCCGCACCTATTTTGATTGCGCCAAATTGTACACACCCATTTGCGTTAACGTGCGATGCCAGCAGATATAATGTGGGTGCAGTTTTGAGTCAGCGTAAGGACAAGGTATTGCATCCTATTTATTATGCAAGTAAAACATTGAATGATGTGTAGGAGAACTATACAACCACAGAGAAGGAAATGCTTGCAGTGGTGTTTGCACTGGAGAAATTCCGACAGTACTTAATCAGAACAACCATTGTGGTGTATACGGATCACTCTGCGATCAAGTATTTGATGACAAAGAAGGATGCAAAACCAAGGCTTATACGATGGGTGTTGCTATTGCAAGAATTTGACCTAGAGATTAAAGATCGGAAGGGCATCGAGAACCAAGTCGCAGATCATTTGTCTAGATTGGAGAATTTCGAAGTTCAAGGGATAGAAAAAGATATTGAGGAAAGATTACCCGATGAGTTACTGATGGCAGTAGACATTAATGTTCCTTGGTATGCAGACATAGTTAACTTCATCGTTTGCAGTCAAATACCAGATGACTATACTTACCAGCAGAAGAAAAAGCTAAGACATGATGCCAAATTTTATTTCTGGGACGATCCATTCCTATATCGACTCGGACCTAATCATATATTACGTCGATGCGTTCCTGAACGCGACGTCAAGCACATTTTAGAGCTTTGTCATGAGTCCTCATATGGAGGAAATTTTGGGGGGCAGCAGACCGCAGCAAAGGTCCTATAGTGTGGCTACTTCTAGCCAACATTGTTTAAGGATACCCATGCCCATGTTGTGCAATGCGAAAGATGTCAGAGAACAGGGAATATGTCTAAAAGAAATGAAATGCCATTGACGTCAATCTTAGAGGTTGAATTATTTGATGTTTGGGGAATTGACTTCATGGGCCCATTTCCACCATCAGAAGGTCAT
>NW_024064925.1:8712-10237 GCF_009727055.1 Benincasa hispida | reverse complement strand
AAGTTCCGACTGCATATCACCCACAGACTAATGGGCAGACGAAAATTTCTAACAAAGAGATCAAAACTATCTTAGATAAGGTAGTCAATAATTCCAAGAAGGGTTGGTCACCTAAGCTTGATGAAGCATTGTGGGCATACAGGTCTGCCTATAAGACACAAATTGGCATGTCCCCGTACGCCCTTGTCTTTGGAAAAGCTTGTCATCTGCCGCTCGAGTTGGAACATAAGGAAATATTTGCATGTTAAAAGCTAAAATTTGATTTAGCAAGTGCGGGGAAAGTCCCGAAGCTATAATTGAATCAGCTGACCGAATGGCGACGGGACGCCTATGAAAATGCCAAAATCTATAATGAGAAAACCAAGAAGTGGCATGACGACCGCATAAACGACCAGACATTCAACGAAGGTCAACAGGTATTATTATTTAACACTCGTTTGCGGTTGTTCCCAGGAAAGTTGAAGTCCCGCTGGTCTGGGCCATTCCGAATCAAGACAATCTTTCATCACGGCATAGTAGAACTAACAACTTTAGATGGGAACAATGTGTTTAAAGTCAATGGTTAACAAATTAAGCCTTACTATGGAGGCAACTTCGAACGATGCATGGACACCATTGACTTGGGCAAGAAGGATTAAACCGCTTGCGGGGGAAGCAGTTGCGGTAATTCTGAAACATCTGACAATCAACATCCCTATCTATGTTTACATTTACATGCTTTCTCTCCAATTTCCTTTTACCATCTTCTAAATTTTTCTATTTATTGCTCATTAGAATTAGTCTTTAATGCTTACTGCGTTTCCTTTCAATATACTTTCATATGCATTTCTATTCCTTGGATTTAGTAACGTCTTTTGTAATTTTTTGTGAATGATTAGATGAATCATTAAACACCGCAAAGTCCTTTTCGACTTGCGTTTTAGATGAATTAAAAAGAAAAATAAATACTGATATGAAACGCGATGATGGGTGCGTTGTGTATTAACACGAGACACCTTGCATCCATTACACCAAAATGCATTGCGTTGAGGGGTGTGTCGCGCGCGTATGTGCTTTTTGCCCATCCTTAGCTAGATTCACTATGTTGAGGTATCCTCCAGAAATGTATTTAGTTAAGGGGCGTGTTGCGGGAGTACATGCGTGTTTCCTGTCCTCGGCAAAAATGTATTTGCAAAAAATGGAAATGCGGTATTAATTTTTATCGTGCACCCGTCTGAATCAAATTCAAAAAGATAACAACTCTATTCTTTGATTCTTGTACATGCATAAATTTTATATTGCGTTAATTTGTAATTATTTGTATACTTTGTTAATATTCAATACAATGAGTACATATTCACTCCACTTTTTGCCTATGCCTTTCCCTTTATCATTCTTTGTCAATATTTGCAATGTTCTTAATCTTTTACTTTTGTGTTCTTCATTGCGTTGCTATGATGTAATATATGTTTATACTTAGAAACATTTCTCATACTTTGTAAATTCTGACTAACACTTAGTTAATTCTTAGTTTAGCAGTACTTTA
>NW_024064925.1:3341-7575 GCF_009727055.1 Benincasa hispida | reverse complement strand
AGAGTTGACTTTCAACCGCATGCGGTAATAAAAACAACACCATATGCGAACACTCGATCGAAAGATGCAGCTGAGCAATGAAAATGCAGAGGATTGTACCATGTGTATGCCTAACGGTTGTGCAGATTTGATGGTCTAATTGCATAACAGAAGGAATAATATCCCTCCATCTTCGAAATTTCCATAATAACAAGTGGGGACCACAAGGCCGGAGTCAAAGATCTTCACCTATAAATACCCCATAGAATTCACAGAAAAAGAGGTTACTTGATATAGGGCTAATTGCTGCTATTATATTGAAAAAAGGCTTAGTTGAGTGTTAAACTGAAGAAATCCACGAAGAAGAAGAGACAAGGTCGAGAGGTGAGTCTCAATGATAAACTGCCAGATCCCCACTGCGAAGCTCTATACTCAGATCCCTACTACCGGTTGAGCAAACCTGAGAGGGAAGCACATCCTTCCACACAATCCATCCATTTCGGCAAGCAAATCTCCATCCAAAATGGTGCCGAGACGTTGGCACTTGTTTGTATTTGTTTCTATCTCTTTTCATCATTGTATCTCATCTTCTTTGTCTCTTCATTCACACACCATGTATCAGACGTTAAATAGATATATTGAATATCTCGATCGTTTTCATTACCACTACTCTGTCTATTTTCGTTCCTCCATTTATCGTTTCTTCATGAAGTGTTCTTAATCCCTTGGTAGTCAATATGAATTAAACGAGTACTAGATCTATGTTCAGAAGATAATTGCATTTAGCTAAGGCATGTTAGATGGCATCTTCACTTGTGAGAGCAGAAGTGAAGATGCCATTCTTATCTATAGAGAGAAGGTCAGAAGAATGCGTTAACTATAGCGATACTTCCAGAGATGGATGCAACCTTGCGTTCATTACATTCGTCTCTGTTTCACCACAGACATGTGGGAATGCGTCTGATCACTGAAAGGTGTACGCTAAGGGAAAAACGGAATCGTACTTATAACTTTAACGCAATTAAGGAACTTGTGATGTTTATATTAGTTATCTTTCTCTTTTTGCTTCATACATAAGACTTTCCATCACGTCACATGATCTGTGTATAATCTTCACAGCCAGCCTTGCTTTCAGAGGTTAGCTTAGGTTTACTGCATTTTATTTTATTATCGAATTTTTACTGTTTTCCTTTACTTTATCACAACTTTATATACTTGTACACAAATACTTTTATTAAATTGAAAAACCTACCTAGTCGCATGTATCATAAACATAAACGCAATAACTCAAAGTCCCTCGTTTCCGACCTCGGATCACACCGAGAACTTGTTAGTGGAATATACTTGGTTCCAACGTAAGGAACTTATTGACACGCATACAACATTACTACAAAGGTATCCCATAAATAATGCATATCTAGAAGTAGTATTGCATGATTCGAGTCAAGTCAAGTCAATTAGTGCCATATCAATGGAACTGTATTGCGTGTTGCACTCACATGTAAGCTAATTTACTTGTCCAAAACAACGATGCCAATTTTCCTTCTCGATCATCCGGAACCAGTCCGCTTCCCGTAACTGCTTCCAGCGCCCGCAGCAAAGAATTTATTTCACCGATTCCAAGACCTATATACTACAAACCGCCCTAGCAATAGTGGGAACGAATCGGGACTCGAAATCCACAGCGAGACTGTTGAAATAATAATTAAATATATACTGTTCCACTAAAAAAAGAGTTTTCGATGGTCTTGTTTTGTTTATAAAATAAATTAAAACCAAACAGGAAAAAAACAAATAAGAGATAATGCACAGAAAAGGGGTTGAATTAAAATTGAGGGAAATCTTAGGATTAGTTTTGTATGCTATTTTATTTGGCATACATAGATAACTAGTTATTTTCCAATTATGTAACCCCTCAACCCTTATTAATATTCTAATAACCTAATTAGAAAATTTGGATAAAAATTAAAATCAGCACCAATTCAGTATTCATACTTTTCCCTGTCTGGTGACATAACAATTTTAAACTGAAAAGATTAAGGAAAGGGATTATACTACAAGCGCGAATACCAATCTTATAGCATGATTTTTGGAAAGGATATAATACAGAAGAACATTGAATTTGGCTAGAAAGTCTAGGCCCATAGACATGCGTCTAATGCATGCAAACTAATCAATCAATTAATGCACACGGCTAGATGATTTTTGCATAACAAAGAATTTCAATATAAATTAAATTTTGATCAAAAAAAATTCATCAAAATTCTATATTAATAAATCAAATCCCACACAAAGGGTTCACAACAATCTGATAAATTAAAACTATTAAACTTTCAAGAATTAAACTAAACTATCCAAAAATTATCAAGCCTCTAAAGGCATATTTTGAATTACAATGACAAAAGGAAGGTCCCGAGGATGCTATGGCGTGATGTCGACAATTTTGGCTTCCATTTCCAAAATTGGGACCTAAACTTCAAGCATTCACTCTATTCGGAAAGTATTTAAGCAATAGGAATGTGACTATAAGGCTACTTCGTTTTTTGCTTGTCGAACGTTGAACATCAATGCATTATTTATAAGTTGCACGCAAACAACAAACGCTAGGAAATAGCATTGCAATGTCGTTGTGCGCATTAGAGAGCATTGGGTATGGCGTTGCAATGCATACTTCCAACACTTGCTTTGCCAACGCGTTTGAAAAATTTCCATCAATTGTCACAGTGTTGCAATGCTTGAAGGGCATTGCAACACTGAGTGTTCTATTTTACAGCGTTGAAGCTTGATGTTTTGATGCGTTGCGATGTCGGCGATAACCCAACCCCGAAGCGTCTGACGCTTGGGTATAGCATTGCCTGAACTTGATGTTACTACTTCAGCGTCGAATGAGCACTGGACTAAAGGCTTGTTGAAGCAGCGTTGCACAGCTAGAACAGGACAAAGTTATCCCTTGCATTAACTTGATTTGGTCGTTTAACTCTCGGGTTTTCCAGTCCTTTTTGCTTGATTCTTTGATCTTACAATTATTGCTCCATGTGTCAATTCTTCTACAAATAAGACAAAAAAGCACAAGATTACCCAAATGATAGGAAGATAAGGCCAATAAACTTAGCTCTTTTTTAGAGCTAACCACACCTGAATGAAACCTAGGGTTTCAGAACATGAAAAAAAGTCATGTCCCAGACGATTTTGAAAAATGGGGACTCATTTGATGTCTAAATGATCAAGCCCGGTTGGTGCTACCTCAGAACCAATTTTCGTGCGCAAAATCGACCGTAAACGTAACCAGGGGTTGAGAGCCATGAAAAAAAGTCATGCCCCAGATGTTTTTGGAATGGACGCTTATTTGGTGCCCAAACGGCTCACAGGCCGCCCGACCATACCCAATTTTTGTGCACCCAACTTTCCACCAAGCGAAATGCTTAAAATGGATCAAGGGTTCATAATATGAAAAAATTTGTGCCCCAAACAGGTTATTGTGAATTTAGATCATTTGGTACCAAATTGCTCTTGGGTCAGCAAAGGCCTACATGGGGCGCAATTTATTGTGCAAAATGCTCCTGGCGAAACCACTCCGAAACGAACTCAGAGGGTCAAATCTATGAAAAATAGCCACTGCCTAGATGTTTTGGAAACATTTGCTCATTTTGAGTGCAACAAACGCTCATGAGTCCTGTCTGGGCTACCTCGGAGCCCAATTTTTTTACATGCTCGAACAGACCAAGGGGTTAAGAAACCATGAAACAAAGTTGTATCCCAGACGGTTTGGGAAAATACCTCATTTGGTGCCTAAAAGCTCTCATGCTCAGCTGCCCTAGGGCCCAATTTTTTGGCGCGAATATTCCACCTGCGAATGCCCAAAAAAGACCCTGGGGTTTAGAACCATGAAAAAAAAGTCATGCCTAGATAGTTTTGGAAACGAAGCTCATTTCGTGTCCAAACGACTCTTGGGGCCCAATTTTCGTGTGCGAACTTACCACTGGATGAAACACTCGAAACAAACTAGGAGTTCTGAACATGAAAAAGTTCATGCCCGAAAACAATTTTGGGAACGGAGCTCATTTGGTGCCAAACGCCTCTTGGCTCGACCAAGGCTGCATCGAGGAGCAATTTTATAGCGCAAGCTTTTTGGTAGGCGAAATGCTCGAATGGACCCAGGGCTTCAGAACCATAAAAAGAGTCGTGCTCCTGAAAGGTTTAGAGAACGAGAGCTTATTTGGATGTCCTCTAATTACTCTAGAGCCAGTGGGGCTAC
>NW_024064925.1:1498-3316 GCF_009727055.1 Benincasa hispida | reverse complement strand
CTCGAAACGAACCCAGGGGTTCAGATCTATGAAAAATAGCCATGCCCTAGATAGTTTTGGAAACGAAGCTCATTTCGTGTCCCAAACGACTCTTGGGGCCCAATTTTCGTGTGCGAACTTTCCACTGGATGAAACACTCGAAACAAACCTAGGAGTTCTGAACCATGAAAAAAGTTCATGCCCGAAACAATTTTGGGAACGGAGCTCATTTGGTGCCCCAAACGACTCTTGGCTCGACAAGGCTGCCTCGAGGAGCAATTTTATAGCGCAAGCTTTTTGGTAGGCGAAATGCTCGAAATGGACCCCAGGGTTCAGAACCATAAAAAGAGTCGTGCTCCTGAAAGTTTAGAGAACGGAGCTTATTTGGTGTCCCTAATTACTCTAGAGCCCAGTGGGGCTACCCTAGAACCCAATTTTCATGCGCGAAGTTTTTGCTGGGAAAAACACTTGAAATGGACCCAGGGGTTTAGAATTAAGAAAAAAAGTTATGCCCCATATGTTATTCGGAATGAAGCTCATTTGGTACCCTAAACGACTTCCAGGCCTGGGCCAAAATTTCATGTGTGAACTTTCCATTGGGCGAAATGCTCGAAACGGACCCAGGGGTTTAGAACCATGAAAAGAAGACGTGCCCCAAATGTTTTTTAGAATGAAGTCCATTTTGTGCCCAAAATGGCTCCTCAGCCTAGCAGGGCTGCCTGTGGGCGTAATTTTGTTGTGCAAACTTTCCGTGGGCGAAACGCTCGGAATGGACCCAGGGGTTCAGAACCATGAAAAAAAGTCATGCCCTAGACGGTTTGGGGAACGAAGCTTATTTGAATCCAGAGCTATTCTGGGGCCTAGTTTTTGTGCATGAACTTTTTATCGAGCGAAATGCCTGAAACATACCCATGGGTTCGTGTTTCTGTCAAATCACCATTTGCCAGTATGGGTATCTAAATGTTGACGTCCGAAAAGCAACTGAAATGGCAGGCAGCTGACCAGGGCATGGAAATTAATGCTGTCATATCACAAGTTGCTGAGAAAAAACACCTATATATAGGAAGACTTGCAACTGAAGATGAGACCAAAATATAGATAGAGAAATTTAGAACTTAGATTATAGTTGTTTTGCTGCTACAAAAAGAACACCGAAGGAAAAGAACCACTGTCATTGTTGATCAAGGAGAATTGTAGAAAACCAAGCTCAAGAGGGAATTTTTATTCATTTCTTCACCAAGTTGGTTGTACACACATTTGGATCAAGTCAAAGAGGACAAGAGATTCAACTCTGCGGCTTGACTCTTTTTTTTTCACTTCATTTCCATTTATTATCTCATGGGATTAAGTGTTGCCACTATAAAGATAGTTTTATTCTTTATAAAATCGTGCATTTGATCTATCACTTTTGCCTTTACTTACATTCTATTGTGTATTCGATGCGTTGTGATTTTGTGCATGCTTAATTTCTAAAGCTTTAATCATTTTGATCATTCGGTTGAAGTTATCTCAGCTAAAACCATTTTAGAGAGTAGGATAGCTAGAAACGTCGAGTTAGAATGCACAGTAGCTTTAGAGATAAAAAATACTTGTATTTCACTGCTTTCTGTAACCAACGCATGCACCCTAGAAATAAGAATATGTAGCATTCGCATTAAGAAATGTTGAACAATCAGACAAATAGAAACCTAACATAACTACATACATTTGGATTGTAAACAAGCATCTCATCTTCATCTTTACCCACACTCTTACACGTGTTCATCTTACTTGGATCAATGCATACCCCTATCACTTAGCACGATTCTTTCATTAAACCTTGTGTTTCACTTGAACTCT
>NW_024064925.1:0-1123 GCF_009727055.1 Benincasa hispida | reverse complement strand
ATAATTAATTAAATTTTATTCATCTTTGGATGCATGAATAACTTAAATTGGTGTTTAAAAAAAACAACTTCAAAATGAAACTAAATTCTGTTGGGTTGTATGTCGTAAAACTAGTAGCTTGTCATGTTAAACATAATCCATTATCAATAAAGATGTTACTGATGATTATTCCATAAAACTATTATTGAATATGTGAATTGCACTTGTAAAGTCTAAATCCAATAAAATAAAAATCCATAGCTATTATATAAAACATGAACTTTAAGTGGAGACATAAGAGTTGATCAAGTTTAGTAAAAGCAAAAATGGTCTATAGTATATGAAAAAGGTTGGGTACCTTATTCTGGTAACACTATTAGATGCGGCCCACTCTGTAATTGTTAGTATTTTTTGTTGTTTAAGATCAAACCAAGAATTGAGTCACTCTTACTTTATAATGTTATATACTGTTTAAGACTGACTATTTCAAAGCGATGACCTAAGACACTTGACCTTAATCGAGCTAACTATGTACGCTTGTTTATACAGGATTATCGTTAGATTTGCATGGGTGAGGATTGGCTCAATAATGCCGACTCAATAAGCCTCCTATTTCAGGTGTAAGATCGCGTACATAATTGGGGATATAGGGTACAAGACGGAATTCACTCCTACTCGCTTTTAGGGATAGTAGATAGATTGTTCCTTTAAGTGCTAACTCTGGATCTTGAACAAGGGGTTCCACCCTCTCATTGACCCAAGAGGGACTCAGTTTAGTGATTAGATCACAAACCAATTATTCATTAGAGGATCAGTGTGACTTAAGAAGCAAGATGTAATCTCGGGTGTAAAAAAACTTTTGACCCAGCCATTATTACGAACAACCTGTAAAGGGTTGACTTAATTATCATAATTATGGTCACATAATATATCTATAGTGAGAGAAGTGCAACTATAGGTTATAGCGGACAGTCCTGTTAGTTAACGAATGTTGATTAACTAAGTTAAAGAATTTGACCGGTTAGTCTCAGATCGTTGGAGCCCATGATCTATAGGTCCATCGAGTCTCTTTGCTAGCTCACTACAGACAAAATTGAAGAACTAGGTGAAGTAAGAATTTGAAATGTTCAAATTCAGGTATTAG
>NW_024064924.1:655013-827051 GCF_009727055.1 Benincasa hispida | reverse complement strand
AAAGCTTTCAAAGGTAGCATCTCTACACTTATTATTCACTATTTTTCCTTCAATTGCATGCTATTTTCCTTTAATTTAGAGCAATTAGAGTATAATTAGATGCCAATTCCGCTGTGTATGTCTCGTTTCCATCAGTACGATGACTGGTTAGAATTTTTCAACTGTACCTCGGTGCGACCCACCTGCCGATAAGATTAAAGGATCAAGGTTAAGTTTATATGGTTAGGAACACAATTTCATGAGCTCACCAGATGTAGAAGTCTGTTTTCAGATAAATCAAGTCATTTTGTCACTTGATGTTCCTGCCACTGTTAGCTAACCACCATGATGCGGGCGGTGATCGTGGGGTGGAGCATGCTTGGCATGGTTGTATAGACAACTATGCAAGCAACAAGACCTGAGGTTTGAGAGATTAGCTAGGCCTCTCATACTTTTGTAACTATGGGCTTGGAACGATTTCAACAATGGCTCCACAGCTACAACATGTTAATGACGCTCAGTTGGTTGGATGAGCCTACAGTTCTCGGTATGTTGTTTTAATTCAATTTAATTTTTATATCACTGATCTAGTTAATTTAAATTAATAATTATCAATTTAAAATTTAGGTGTAGAGACAAATTTTGTGTGACTAGGATACGCCACACATGTATAGTCAGCCAGTATAGATACAAGTTTGATCTGCTTTCAACCTGAACAGTACATTACACTAAACCTAATCGATTATTTTAACATTTTTATTGTATTTGTCTTTAATATTCTCTAATATAATATTTTGTATTTCAGGTTATTTGGAGCCGTACAAAATATTATGCATACTTTGCCTAATTTTTGTACGAATGGTCAAAATATATGGTAGACGACGTGTCCTTCATATGTTTTCACATTGGTGAGTGGCATCTTCCTGACAGGGTGATGAGACAATTCGGTTTTCAGCAGAAGTCTCATCGCCTTGTTACTAAACCCGTACTGCATGATATTGACCTAAGGACTGGAGATCGATCCGAAAAAGTTACACATTTGATAGTACGATGGCACTATCGTGCAAGGTTTATTGCAGTGGGGGTTTCTCTTGAACAGTTTGACACAGATGTCACTCCAGAATATATTCATTGGTATAATAATATTACAAGGCGCTATGTCACGTCCGGGAGCAGCTGTGGGTCATCTGGTAAATGAATATTATCTAATTATTTTTAATTTAAATTTATTTTAAATATTGTCTAATTGTTTTATAATTCACAAGATTGAACAACCATAGACTCCGTGAGGTTGCGAATGATCCGAACCAGGTTCTTGCTATATGTAGTGACAACTAAGCTATATTGGAGGAAATTCATTATATGTACGATATACCTATTGTTCCTCCACCAGCTCCTAGACATAGAGAACCTATTCGGGAAGAGGATGAGTTTAATGAGGTTGCACATAATGTGGAAGAGTTGCCCCCTATGATGCAGACGCAGAGTCAAACTGATTAGTCCGATGAGATGATGCCAGCATTTGGTTTAGGACATTATGACTCAGAGGCTAGTCCTTCGTCTTCATACGTGCATGGACATGGTCGGGGTCGTGGAGAGCATAATGAATATTTATATTATTGAGCGCCTGCAGAGGTACCAAAGAAACATCAAGAAGAACCCGAGCAACCTCAAGTTCGAAGTCGACGACGACAAACCAGCTCGAAATCGACGACGTCCGCCTTATGGGACACATTGATGTTTTATATTTATTTTTATAAAAAGTATTTAATTTACATTTTTTTATTTTTATGAGATATTATTTTTTAATTTATTCTTTTTTATATTATATGAATAGAATTATTTTGATATAGAAGCTTTTAAATGTCACTTACATAAATAATAACATCAGATAGTCTAAATCTAAAAAGTTAGGTAAAAAAAACTTCAATATTCAATTTACTATTAGATAGTAATAATTGGGGACATAATAAATGAAATCAACATCAAAAACCTTCACATGCAAGTATATAAATAAGATGTTATTATTGATATAAGAATAGAAATTTTAATCACACAGTAGTAGGTCAATAGTTTAAAAGATTTTACAATAATGATCTTGGATCCTTTTGTACATTTGGTACCAAGATTTGATGAAGTTTTTTCTAAAACTATAAATAATAATAATTTTTTAGAATTGTTTTTATATGGAAATTTAAAAAAAAAAAAAAAAGAAAGGAAGAAAAGAAAGAAAGAAGGTGGATGTGTAAAAATTTTAAAAATAAAAAAGGAAAATTTGTACGGATATCTCTCTCTCTGCTCTCGCTCAAAATCTCGCTCTCTCAAAATCCTCGTTCTCTCAAAATCTCGCTCTCTCTCAAAATCTCGTTCTCTCAAAAAGCTCGCTCTCTCTCTATTATCTCGCTCTCTCTCTTACTCTTCCCTCTTTCTTCTCTCCAATACACAATTATTTTTAACACATTAAATAATTATGAATGTTATGAGGAAGATCTCCGGAAGGTTTTCGGAATGAGGAAGGTCTTTCGTTCTTCCACATCAAATAATTATGAGGAAGGTCTCCGGAATGATAATTAAACAGACTCAATAATAATGTTAGGGAGGTCGAGGGTTCAAAATTCGACGTGCAAATGTAAAGGGAAAGGGGAAGGTCGAGGGTTCAAAATTTGTACCCATCTAGGTCGAATTTTCAACCTCTCTTATTTAAAATATATATATATATATTATATATATATATATATATTATATATATATATATATTATATAATATATATATATATTTACAAATAGTTTGAAAACAACAATATTTTCCTAAATAGTTTCTAAAAGGACAATATCCTTTTAAGTTTTCCTGTAAATCTACCTACAAATTTAATTTTAAAAAAAAAGGCATTTACCTTCAAGACCACCGAATTGGAGAAGAAATAATCTTCAAATTCTCACAATCTTCAAATTCAAACATCAATATAATAAATAGAAGTAGATAATAGTGGTGGGTAGGAACATTTTTTGTTGGCTTTTAGACGATCTTATCACAAATTTAATCTAGTATAATTGAAGAAAGATTGAAATTAGAATGAGGATAAATAAGCTTTTCTATGTAAAATTTGAATGGTTTTTTTTTTAAGGATAATTGATACAACTGAATTTCTAAAATGATAAGAGAGAATTAAAAATGTTTGATGTTCAATTTAGCCCTAGAAATTGACAAAAGGAGAAATTAGAAGAGTTTTTTCCCAGAACTTCTTCGTAGTGGCTCCGTTCCATGCCTCATTTCATTTATATAAAGAATTGATGAAGAGAGAAAAGTTTGGTGAACTTATGTAAGTGCACACACGTGCCACGTAGGAAGTTCTCTTTTTGGGTTAAAACAACTTTTTCAATTTGGGTCTCTAATTTTTTAAATAGTGGATTTTAACTTTTTATTTGTAAAAATAGCAAATCATCGTTTCATTTATAAAAATGGAAAAACAAATTAAAAATAAAAAATAAACAAATTTATAAAAGTCTAAACCACCCCAACCATATAAATGAGATTGCAATTGACTTATTAAGAAATATTCGTAATTACATTGTAATTAAAACTAACATCTAGAGACTATCGGTTTGCTAGGTTCTAATCACTGCACCGACCTCTTCTCCAACTAAGTTTCGCCATTTTCCTCTTCGAAATCGGCTCTTCCGCCAACAATGGTGCTGTCGTGAATAAAATTACTGTCTCTGAATCTATCATCGCAACCATACTTTCC
Organism: Benincasa hispida; assembly: GCF_009727055.1. Lineage (NCBI taxonomy): Eukaryota > Viridiplantae > Streptophyta > Magnoliopsida > Cucurbitales > Cucurbitaceae > Benincasa > Benincasa hispida. The sequence goes on along the minus strand of NW_024064924.1, from coordinate 823,326 downwards.
TCCACTCTACTCAAAATTTTGAAAACCCAAATGGAGGCATTTTAGAGTTAAAGAAAAATTAATTACACTATAATTCAGATGAAGGTTTTGTAGTCATAAAAGATCTTTTGAAATTTTTTTTTGATACTTCCAATGAGATATTTATGTGACCTACAAATACAATGTAATTAGTTTCCAAAGTGTGTCCAACAAATACACTAAACTTAAAAAACAAATACATTGCAATTGAAATCACCCAACCAAACCATCTACAACGCTATTGAACTTACTCAAAATTATGTAACAATACTTTTTCTTGGTTCTAAAGCAAAATATTTGTTTAGAAAGTGAGGGTTGGACTAATAAAAACTTTATCTAAATAATTGCATTCATGAAGAAAGAAACCGATTTAAATTAGGGTGTGAAATCCCAATTAAAAATCGTCAATTGAAATTGAAATTACTAACCAATTATGATGCCAATCGTGGAGATTTGATGAATAGAAGAGAAATAAATAATATTCAAGATAGTACATCCTTCCTTGATCTAAAAAGTCAATATGGGTATAAGACCCCAAGGCAAATAGGTTAATACCAACGCCATCTATATGCTTGGCTTACCTTTTCACAATGGCTCGATAAGAATCACTTTGAAAAGAAGAGACTTTGCAACTTGAAGTATTGGTCGTGGCCGATTAAGCCGAGTCTTTCATCCTGCAAAGTAGACTTGTCGTCAATTGTCTTCCACGATTTTAATCACATTAGGATTTCACATCTTTGTCTTTCACGAGTTTAATCACATTAGGATTTCTGCAGCCATCCCAATACATTGTTAATCGAGAAATAATACATTAAGAAGTTGGAAAAACTTTAGATTGGATTAGATTGACAAGATGTTTAAAAGATGTGTTTGAAGCAACAAAAACTTCTATAAATCAAAAGTCATGATAGTAGTTATTTTCATCTCGCTTACCATTGAACAAAACTCTTAATCATTTAATAGCCATAAGAAGAAAATGTCGAGAGGATGAAGAAAGCTAGGGCTATGGATTGTATTCTAATATTTTATGTTTGAAACAAAAGGATAATAAATATAATATCCAAAAGTATTTTAAAACTGTGAATAATAGAAAGTATAATAAAAATAATAAATTTCAGTTAGAATAATTAATATAATATGATAATTTAAATTTCAAACGAAGATTTTAAAATAAGTTATTGTAGAAGATTTGAAAATTCAAAATAAGTATTAAATTTGATACATAAATTCATAAACTAAAATTGCAAGATTTAAGGATGATTATCCACTTGAAATAATCAAATTAATTGGCGTTGAAAGTCTACTAGAATATATAGTTGAATTATATACATTTTCATTAATACATATGTTGAATTAATTACATTGTAATTAAAAGAGACGATAAGGACATTTTAAGATTTTCAAAAGTTTGACTTATGTGATCTCCATGCGTTTTGCTATAATTCAAAACTATGACTGAAGGAAGAAGAAAAGATCATTGGTATATCTATTAGAGCTCTATATATATTTTATGTCTGTTTAATTGTGTATTCCAAGTTTCATATGAAAAAGAGTTTGGTGAAATATAATTTTAAGTAAGGCCAATACATTAGGATTATTATTACTTTTTTTTGGACTATGAGATAGAATTATCTCAAATTTATATTCAATAGTAATTATTAAAGCATGCAATCTCATAAGTTTTACACAATTATGTTTTGATCAATACAAAGCCATCGAATAGCCTAGTTAAAATCCATAGATTTCAATCCAGAAAAGAAATAGTTTTAATGTCATTTTTCTCTAAAATCTTGTAATTTTTTTTAATCAGATATATGTTTTATGATTTATTAAGCACGTGTAATAATTTTTCTTTAATGATGTTTTGAACGAAAACTTATCAAAGATTCAAATTGTAATACTTTTTAAATTTAAGGGTAAGATTGCAACACTCATTCAAATTTGTAGCACCAAATCAATATTTTCAATTTGAAAATTTGGAACTAACGTCCACTATTGAACCACACAAGTTTTCCACAATCTCTTCGGAATTACCAATCTTTTATTCAAATTGATTTTTTCCCTTGTTTTTCGTTTTGATTAACTCCGCGATAAATGTTTAATTTTTTGAGAATATCATTGTCGTCGTGATCAATCTACTTGATTCAAAACTATCTCACATAACTTTCTGGTTCTTTTTACTATTGTAGATGAACTTCTTAAATTAATGTTTAAGGAGGGATTTATGGAAATTTATGGAAATCGATTTCGAATTTAGAAAACAATTAAAATGAAGTAATATTGAATTCAAAGTACAAAAATTGAAAGCATTTTAGGGACTATGTTTAGATATGCATATGTGTGAGCTATTTTAGGATGTGTTTGAGAGTGATTCTAAAATAGCTAAAATCACTCTAAAACATAGTTTTTTGTCATTCAAAACCAATTTTGTAGATATGAAATGAATTTAAAAGTGTAAACTTAAATATTAAATTAACTTTGAGTGATTAAATATGTGTTTTTAGAATAAGAGCAAACTTTGAAGTTTGATAGTACATATGATGTATACATTACTTAACGTGTAATATATTTGTTACTTGTTTTTTTTTTTTCGGCTAACAAGAGAAAAAACAATTTTTAAAGACTCATTTTGGAAAATATAGCAAGATGTTTTTAGGTAATGAAAAATAGCAAAACTAATTCGGATTTAATTAATTACTAATGATTAGAGTACAAAAAATGCTCAAATAGTATCTACAATTAATTTATTCCAAACATACATATTTTTTAAAATCATAACAACCTAAATTTGATTGATATCTAAAATAGATTTTATTAAAAGAAAGTAAGATATGATCTAATGTCCTAACAAACTAAAATGCAACGTAAACATTTCGATTGAGATCATGAAAGAACCCATTACGATGTAATTCTTCAAGATTCAAATAGAAAACCCCCATTCAAACTTCAAATTTGAAGAATCCCTCAATTGCAAAGTAACATTGGTTGAATGAAAAAGAATTAATTACACTATAATTCCTCTCCAAAGTTCCCCTCCCCCCTCCCCTCAAAATTTTCCAAAATCTAAAGTGATATGAACCAGGACACCATCATGTTACCTCCAGACTAATCACATGCTTAAGAGCCAAGAAGCTACAGTTAGTCTCACATTCAAAAGGTGGTGAATACAATTGAGGGGATTCAAGCAGGAATATTTTATCAAAAGCTTTATAATTGATTTTAATTGATGCTATAAGATGAAAACGACTGAACTTTGTTAATTTATTTTAGTTTGAAAATATACCTTAATTTTTTGGATATTTTCATCATTGGACCCAGGTATGTTTTGTTTGAATTTTTAGTTCTTTTTAGTTAGGGATAGAATGGACTTCTTAAGCACTTTAGTTAAGTAGGATGGGAGAAAAAGATAGTTAGATGGTTTTTGATGTTTGGAGTTTTAAAGTTTTCTTTGAATGAAAATTCTCTGATAAATGACAAAGTTTCATCACCACTTTTGCAATTTTTGAATCAGGGTTGTATGCCAAGAACATTGAGATAAGATTGATCAACTTGCTTGTGGAGTGTTCAAATCGTGAATACGGAAGTAGTTCTTCTTGCCTCATGGTCTTTGTTCAAAATGTAATCTATGTCTAATCCTTCCATTTGGATTGTTGCTAAATTGATTGGGGGTCTTAGAATTTGATATTAGAAGTTCAACAATTGGGTTCTTAATTTTTTAAATCCTAGAGTTTTCATATCATTTGAAATCAGAGCCTAGACTTTAGATTGGGTATATATATATATATTTTCTTCAATTAGGATTCTTGTGTTTTTGATAGGTCTTTTGATTCTGTGAGATATTGTTAAAAGAAAAGGAGAAAAGAAAAAAAAAACTGTTAGCATTTGCCGAAGAATCAATTGAAAATAAGGGAACAAAAATTGTGTAATGTGTATTTATGTTCGACAATTGAATAGAAAAGAAAAAGATTGGTGGCTTGTGTTTTTGCCATAGAAAGAAAAAAAAATAGTGGTTTTAATTTCGCCAAAGATTTGTGTGTTTTATTAAAACTGGAGAGAAAAAAATCAAAGATTGAATGGTGGCTAAATTTGTAGAATTGGAGCTACCGGAGTTTAAAATTGATAGAAGAAAAATAGTTAACCGATTGAAACGATGTTGGGCGCTGGGATTGAAGATTGAAAGTGAAAAAAATTGGTGTTAGGCTATTGAAATTGAGGGGAATTGATATTTGATTGGAATTGAAAATTAAACGTGAAAAAAAAAATAAAAATTGAAATTGGTGGGCATTGCAGATTTCGAAGGGAAAGAAAATGAATGCAACTAGGTCAAGCAGGTACGTCAATTAAGTACTTGAACTCTTATAAGTTTTAAGTTGCTAAAAGTCATATGGAAATATTAGTTATTGGTGTTAGGGTGTTGGAAATTGAAGGGGAATTGATATCCGATTGGAATTGGGAATTGAATGTGAGAGAAAATTAAAAAAAAAATGGAATTGGTGGTCGTTGTAAACTTCAGAGGGGAAGGAAATTGAAGCAACTAGGTCAAGCAGGTATGTTAACCAAACATCTGAATTTTCATGAGTTTTAAACTACTGAAATTTATAAGGAAATACTCGTTATTTGAAAGCAATGTTCCATCAAAGAAGAAAGCGTGTCAAAATTCGAGGTAGAGATGCAAAGTTTATAGAGGCTATATGAAAAGATTTCATAGAACTATGCAGTTCTATATGAAAATATGTTACAAAAACAATCCAATTAGAATGGAGTTTGATGTGCCAAGTCTCAAGGAAATGAATATGCAAACCAAAACACGATAAATCACCTAAAGAAGAAGAAGATGCAAATTTTTCAAGAGCACAAAAAAGACTATTCTTCAAGAATTCCTCGAACAAGTCACGAACGAATCTCCTTCTCCAAAAGGGACACCACCAAACGGAGCCTCCTGTATTCTCCTTAAGGATTGAGAATGACAGGAGATGTGAGCTCTATCTTAGGGTTTTGGAAGAGGGAAGGAGATGGAGAGGAGGAAAGGGAGGAGAAGAACTTTTCTTCTCTTTTCGTTTTTTCCAGAGAGAACTATATTCTCTTAGTGTTTCATGGAGGAAGATGAATATGCACCATCCCTCTCTCCGACCCCTCTCATCACGTATTTGGTTGAGAGAAAATTAAATTAATAATAATTATACATGTAATAACAACATTATTACATGTATATAAACTATATGTTATATCCCATATAACACATAATCTATAGTTACATATTGTATCAAATACAATATAACCTATAGATGTATTTTTTCTCAACCATACATGGTATTTAATATAAATCATATTTATAGTAAACTCACTTATATGAATCTCATTCATATAATTGATATTTTGATCATATCCAAATATTTAATTCCTCTCAACTTATTTATGGTATTTAATATAAATCATATTTATATTAAATTTAATTATATGAATCTCATTCATATAATTAGTATTTGAATCATATTGAAATTCCTCTCATATTACTTTATATTATAATGTATCAAATACATTATAATTAATTTACTTAATTATATCATATATAATTAATTCCCTCAATCAATTTGAACACTTCAAATTAATCCAAAAACAATTCTCAATTAAATCCCTGTTGAGCTAAAGAGGGGACCTTATGGACAAGCTCCAACAGTACTTGGGTAATTAATTAAACTCTTTAATTAAATTACCCAACATCCGTTAAATGCTGATCATTCCACTAAAGACCGACAACTGCACTCTTCACACTACAAATAAATTTCTATGACCATTAGATCTTACCAATCAATAGTGCGATGACCTTTCACAAATTGCTCGTAAGTACAGTTGGGCCAAAATTACCGTTTTGTCCCTATAGTTACATCTAACTCCTTAAGTACCACTGATCCCTCTAATGAACAACAAGTCATAGTCCAACTATGACCAAGTCTCTCTTGAGCCAGGAGAAGGTGTGACCATTATGTTTAAGCCCCGGAATCAACCCTTAAGGGAATAATTTATCTACTTGCCCCTGCATCGGGGAAGGAGTAAATTCCATCTCGTGTAGCTGTGTTCCCAGCTCCCAAGTCAGACGAATTCCCAAAATGGTAGGCTTATTGAGTTGGCAATCTGGCCACTCTCACCCATCAAATCAAAGGACCGCCTTCATGAGCAGAAGTTCACAACTCAGATTTAGGTCATGTCACCTATGGTCATCGTAGTGAAACGTAAGTCTCTATTTGTTAACGACGTTATATAAAGAGACTAATCATTTCGTGATCTGGTCTTATACAAACTTTTTGTATAGGATATCCCCACTCACATTTCTATACATGAATGATTAGGATCATATCATTTGTAGAACTTTACAATACTTGTAACACCTTCAAACTGGGCCATATCCGTAGTGTCACCAGGATAAGGTACCCAATCTTATCCATCTACTATAGACTGTTTAGGTTATTATTTATACAAGATCCACTTGTATGTCTTTACATACTTGTTTAAATTACATAAAATAACCTAGAATCTTAGTTTATTAGATTGAGTATATACTTATAAAATAACACTTATTTTATTAACAACAATACGTTTATACAAAGTTTACAAACTACAAGATTATAAGGAGATTTAGGACACCAATCCCAACACATGTGAAGTTAAAAAAAAAAAAAGAAAAAAAAAAAAGAAAAGAAGTTACTTAGAAAAGATTTCTCCAAACTTTTTTATGTACTCTTCAATGCTCGAAAGTTTAAGAATAATCAAAAGAGAACTATATCATTAACACCTCACGACTACAAAGTTGCTCTACAAACAACAACTTAGATTCGAGGAAGAATCCTTTTAAAGGAGGAGAGGAGGATTAATCATCCAAACATCAAATCATCAATTAGTTTTTATTTAATAACTTTGATGTAATTTTAATACTTTATCTTTTTTTATGACATTTAAGTAGGGGTAATTTTATTATTTTACTATGAGGCATTAGGGTTTCTTTTATTGGGAGACTATTTAAAGTTTGGCCATTAGGTTGTTTAAGGGAGTTCTTGAATTTTGAATTTTTGGAATGGCAATTTTCCTCTGTGTCGATGACGGAGATTCATCACCAACCTCTTTTTTGTAATTTTTTATCTAAGGTTGCATGCTTGAGCATTCAGGTAAGAGTGATCAATTTGCTTGTAGAGTGTTCAAACTGTAAATAGGGAAGTAGTTCTTCTTGCCTCATGGTCTTTGTTCAAAAGGTAATTCAAGTATCATCCTTTCCTTTGTATTATTATCAAATTAATTGAAGGTTTTAGAATTTGATATTAGGAGCTCGACAATTGGGTTCCTAATTTTTTAAATCCTAGGGTTTTCATATCATTTGGCGGTTTTAAAAGCGCATTTGTCTATTGAGATTAAATTTGGTTTCGGGAAAATTAGAGATTTTTTTAATTTCTATTTTTTTGTTTTCTTTTTATCATTGATTGTCTAATAGTTTGCCATCTTTGTTCATCTTGTATAATTCTTTGAATTTTGAATATTCGATTCTTAATTCTTGATATCATATTCTTGTTGTTTCCTGTTCTAGTTTGTTGGATCTTGAACATTAGGTTCTTGATTTCTAGTTTCGTTTTTGTTGAATTCAACTGGTTCTTTGCTTGAGTTTGACACTTTATAGTCATTCTTGCTTGGTTTGTTTTTGGCTTGCTCTTCTAATCTTGAGTGCAAATTTTGGCTCATTTCTCTTTTGAGAGCATTCCTTTTTGTGAGAGAGTACCAACAATAAATAGTGTAAACATGAGTGAACATCACCTATCAAGTGAAACACGTGAGGGAGTGGTTGGTGAGGTCCACTTTTCTTTCATTTGTTTTTTTTGTTTTATAGCAATGTTGGGTATGATGGGATATACTAGCATGTAACGGAAGCAAACAGAATCAATAAGCACTCTAATTACATTTAATTTGAGTTCCAAAGTATGCTATTTCAGAAAAACAAAAGTGGGTTTCAAGTTTCACATACCTTTGATGAATTCTCCCAAATCCAAGCTGCTCTTCACGTCAATTCAGCTCTAAATTATTAGTGAACTACCAAGAGATCTTCTCAACTATTCCTAGCCTTGAATTTGAGTGGTGGAACTCGAATTTGAGTGAATTTGTGAAGTTTATATTTCTAGGTTTAAGAGAAAGAAGAAGAAGAGTGCAGAAAAACTTTTCTTCAGCTCAATCATTCTCTCTCTTCTTCAATTCTGAGGTATTTATCAATCTTTAGCATGCAAGCACTCCATCAGCCATGAATGCCAGCAGCTAGTTCAGATTCAAGTGGAAATTGATGTGTGATTTTGCATGAAGAACACCTCATGCTTGGGTGTTTGTGGGAAAACCCTGTTATCAAATTCTTAATTTCCAATGTATTTTTTCTAAATTCAATATTTCAATCAATTCTTCAATTAACTAAAATTTGATTTTGATTAATTCACAATTAATCAAATTTAAAAACAAAAAATCTAATTTCTTAAATTGGAAATCAATTTGATATTTAATTAATTAATTAATTGATTTAATATCAAATATTAAATTAATCACAACTAATTTTAAACATGAATCCTATTCATGTAATTAATATCTAAATCAATATTTAAATATTTTAAACTCTCCAATTTCATTTAATTTTAATAAATTAAACATTAATTATATCATATATAATTATACAAACCCTAATTCGAATTTGAACCTATTCAAATCCAAACCCTAATTTCAATTTGAACATTTTCAAATTGAAATTCAAATTGAAAAATTCAAATTGACATCATTCCAAATTCATTTATTTTAATAATTCAAGGTGTTCATGTTTTACGAGCTAGTAAAGAGACCTTATGGACCTCTAGATCATGAGCTCCAACGATTTAAGATTAATTGGCTAAAACTCTTTATACCAAATTAATCAATATATGTTAACCATCAAATCACACTACTATAGCTCGATGGTTGCACTCTCCTCACTATAGATGTATTTGTGTTCACATGATTTAACCATAACCAGTAAGTCGACCCTTCACAGTTTGTTCGTAATAACGATTAGGTCAATATGTTGTTTTTACCCCCGATATTATGCCTTGTTCCTTAAATTCCTACTGATCCTCTAATGAACAATTAGTTTATGATCCAATCACTAAACCAGATCCCTCTCAGGCCAATGAGAGGGTGGGGCCCCTTGTTCAAGACCTGGATTCGGTTACTTAAGAGAACAACCTTTCTCCTATCCCTAAATCGGGTAGGCTTGAATTCCGTTTGCACCCTATGTCCCCAACTATCTACCCAGTCTTACCCCTGAAATGGAAGGCTTATTGAGCTGGCATTGTTGAGCCAACCTCCACCTATACAAATACAAGGATAATCCCGAATAAACAGGAGTCCATAGTTAGCTCAGGATTAAGATCGAGTTACCTAGGTCATCTAAGCAAAATAGTCAGTCTTAAATAGTAAACAACGTTATAAAGTAAGAATGACTTATTTCTTGGTCCAATCTTATGCAAACCCATTGCATAGGACACCCTCACTCCTCATGTCAATACATGAACGAACTAGAATCACTTCGTTTATAGAACCTTTACAACAACTTGTAACCACTATAGAGTAGACCGCATCCAATAATGTTACCAGAATAAGGCACCCAACCTTATTCGTATACTATAGACCATTTTGGCTATTTACTTACACTTGATCCATCTTTATGTCTCTACATAAAGTTCAAGTATTCATGTAACAACCATGGATCTTAGTTTATTGGATCTAGACTGTATGAATGCAATTTAAAGATTCAATAATAACTTTATTGAAGAAATGTTGAATAACATCTTTATTTATAATAGAATGTGTTTAACTTTACAAATTGCAAGTTTTAGGACACACAACCCAACAGGGCAACGGAGGTGTTCCACAAGGACAGTTACAAGAAGAACTCATTGAGGGAGTCATGCGAAATTTGGAGACTTTGATCAATGCGAGATTGGATAGAATAGAAAAAAGGTTCCAAGCTTGAGAAAGGACCCATGTAGAAAGGCGAGTTGTGGAGGCTCCTAAGGAGGAAGAATACTCGAAGCAAAATGATTATGATTCTAACCCTACTATAGGTGGGCCTAGAAGAAGGGAGCGACATGGGCCGAAAGGTTTTTGAAGCATTAAAGTTAAATTTCCAAAATTTTATGGTACGTCTGATCCTGAAGACTTTTTCCAATGGGAACATGAGGCAGAACATATTTTTTGTGGTAATGAACTCTTTAAAGAGAAAAAGGTAACTGTCTCTATAACACATTTTAAGGGGTATGCACAAACATGGTTGGATAAGGTGTGTTTTAAGAGGAGTAGGCATCATGAAGGTCCCGTGGAAACATGGCTAGAATTGAGAGAACTCATGAAGAGGCGGTTTGTGCCAAAACATTACTTGAGAGATTGTGCATAAAGTCCTCAGGCTTTACACCAAGGGAGTAGGAGTGTAGAAGATTATTTCAAGGAGATGGAGATGTTGATGGAAAGATTGGAGATAGATGAGAATAAAGAGAACACTATGGCCAGATTTCTTTGGATTAAATATTGATGTGACTGAACGTGTTTTATTGCAAGCATACAAGGATATAGAGGAATTAGTGCACCTTGCAGTGAAGGTTGAAAAGCAATTTCATAGGCACAAATCAAGGTAAACTTCTAAAAATTTTTCCAATTCAACTTCTTGGAAATAGGGTGACAAATCCACAGACTCTAAATTTAAAGCCAAGATAGGAAGTGTGATAAACCTAAAGATAAGGAGTCCTTATCGAAAGAAAAACTAAAGGCAAAGGCACCCACAGGTAGAAATACAAACCTTACGTGTTGGAAATATCAAGGAGTGGGACACATAAGTCGAGAATGTCCTAATAAGAGGATAATGATCATTAGAAAAGGAGAGATAGCCACTGATGTGAGTGAAGATGATGAAGAGATAGAAAAATTGATGAGTGACCAAGAAGAAGAGGAAAAAGTGGAAGATACTTCATAGTTATCCTTTGTTAGTAGAAGAGCCTTAAGTACATCCAAGAAGGAGGATGATTTGGAGAATCAGAGGAAGAATCTTTTTCATACACGTTGGCATGTATAAACCGTACCATGTAGTATATGATAGAATATAACATGCAGCGGAGAAAAACAGAATCAATAAGCACTCTAATTATACTTAATATGAGTTTAAAAACGTGCTTCAAAGTAACTATTACAGAAGAGGGTTTGCTGAACACAATACCTTTTATGAACAACATCAGTTGAGTTCCACATAAAAGTGCTTTAATCTACAAGTTGACCACCACGTAGATCTTCTCTACTATTCTCTTGCAAGGATTGTGTGGTGGAAACACTAAATTGAGCTCGATATTATGAAGAGGATTTTGGTTTCTGCAGAGTTCTTGAAAGCTTAATCTCAAATTCAGCCCCACACTTTAATTTATAGAGCTTTCATCATGCAAATTCAAAGCTTACATGAAGGCTAGCTTCTACTTCATGGAGGATATGGAATTAGATGGATTTATTAGTTATATATATATGTGTGTGTGTGTGTGTGTAAAAATTAATTCAATTAATTAATTTTTAAATAAAACTAATTAATTAAACCTTTTAATTAAATTTGTTAATTTAATATCTAATATTAAATTAATAAAAGACCAATTCCATTATAATGAAATTAATTTTATACAATTAATATTTAAATCATATTTTAAACATTAATTGGTTCTCCAATTTCGTTTAATTTCAATAAAATTAAACATTTTAGTTGTATCAAATACAATAAATAGAAATCCTAATTGAATTTGAACATTTCAAATTCTAAACCCTAATTTCAAATCTCATCAAGATTACTCAATTTACTAATCCAAATTACAAGCTAATAGAGGGACCTTATGGACCTACTGATCAGGAGCTCCAACGATTTGTACTTAATTAATTAAACTCTTTAAACCGAATTAATTACTATTCGTTAACTACCAAGACATTCCATTATAGCTTGATAGTTGCACTCTACTCACTATAGATATATTTCTTTCCATTTTAACCATAATCGGTAAGTCAATCCTTCATAGGTTGTTCATATTTACAATTGGGTCAAAGATTACCGTTTTACCCTTATAAATACATCTTGCTCCTTAAGCTCCCAATGATCCTCCATTGAACAATCAATTTATAGTTCAATTTATAAATCATAACCCTCTCTTCCATGAGAGGGCGGGGCCCCGTTGTTCAAGACAAGGCATCAACGCTTAAGAGAACAACCCATCTGCTAACCCTAAATCAGGTAGGAGTGAATTCCATATTGTAAAGCTATGTCCCTAGCTATCTATCCAGTCTTATCCCCAAAATGAGAGGCTTATTGAGCAATGTTGTTGGTATACTCTCCCCTATGCAGATCAAAGGATAATTCCGAATAAATAGGAGTTCATAGTTAGCTCAGGATTAAGATCGAGTTACCCTAGGTCATTGAGTTTGAGATAGTCAGTTTTAACCGTAAACGGTTGTTATAAAGAAAAATTACTATTTCGAGGTCCGGTCGTATGCAAACTCATTGCACAGGATGCCCCCACTCACATGTCTCTACATGAATGATTTTTGGGTCACATCATTTGTATCAGTATACAAAATAGGTCGCATCTAATATTGTCACCAGGATGAGGTACCCAATCTCATCCATATACTTATAGATCATTTTGGCTACATATTAAAACTTGATCTATTTTTATGTCACTACATAAAGTTAAAGTATTCATGTTATAGCCATGTATTCGTTTATTGGATTTTCATAAAAGGATGCAATATCAATACTAATTTATTGAATAAAAAACTCAACAACATTTTTATTGATAAATAGAATATGTTAACAACATTTACAAACTGCGAATTTAGGACATTCCCAATAGTGTAATGATTGACAATGGGAGTTGTATGAATGTGGTGAGCTCTAGTTTGATCTCGCGATTAAACTTGGATACTACACCTCATCCACGACCTTACAAACTACAATGGCTTAATGATTGTGGGAAACTCAGGCTGACTAAGTAGGTGAAGGTTCCTCTTGTGATAGGGAGATACAATGATGAAGTACTGAGTGATGTGGTGTCCATGCATGTAGATGACGTATTCCTTGGTAGGCCTTGGCACTTTGATAGGAAGGTTATCTATGATGGTTTTCTTAACCGTTACACTTTCACGTACAATGGTAAGAAAACTGTACTTATACCTCTATCCCCCAAAGAAGTGCTTATTGATCAAGAGAAGTTAGAAAAAAAAAAAAAAAAAAAGAGAAGAGGTTGCAAGAAAAGAAAAAGAAAAAGAAAAATAGAGCTTGAGAGAAAAGCAAGATCATAGCTTGTGACCTAGAGAGAAAAAAGAGAGAAAACTAGCAAGTTGGAGTGCGAAATCTTGTGAGTTAAGGAAGTCTATATTTTCAAAAAGAACCATATTCATGGTTGCATTTAAAGAAGCTTTTATGATAACCGAGGACCTTAACTCCTCTTTGCCTAGTATCTTTGTATCTCTTTTGCAAGAATTCAAGAAAGTCTTTCCTAAGGAGTTACCTAAGGAGCTACCGCCCTTGAGGGGCATAGAGCATAAGATTGACTTTAGTCTAGGTGCTTAGATTCCAAACCGACCAGCCTACCAGACCAATCCACAAGAGGCCAAAGAGATTCAAAAGCAATTTGATGAGTTGCTTGCTCACGAGTATGTACATGAAAGTTTAAGTCCTTGTAGTGTTCCTGTCTTGCTAGTTCCTAAGAAAGATGGATCTTTGAAAATGTGTGTAGATTGTAGGGCTATTAATAAAATTACAATTAAGTATAGGTGTCCTATCTGTAGGTTGGATGACATGTTAGATGAATTGTATGGTTGTAGCCTGTTTACAAAAATAGAATTAAAATCTGGATATCATCAAATTAGGATGAATGTTGGAGATGAATGGAAAACTACTTTCAAAACTAAGCATGGTGTATATGAATGGCTAGTTATGCCTTTTGGATTAACTAATGCACCTAGTACTTTTATGAGACTTATGAACCATGTATTGCGTGAATTTTTAGGAGAGTTTATAGTGGTTAATTTTGATGACATCCTAATATATTCTAAGACACTAGAGAGGATCATGTTATACATTCAGATGTGTTCTAGTTGCACTTTGAAAGGAAAAGCTTTATGCTAATCTCAAAAAGTGTTCTTTTTCCATGGAAAAAGGTAAATTTTCTAGGTTTTGTAGTTTCTAAACATAGAGTGGAAATTGATTCTGAGAAGGTTAAAGCAATTAGGGAGTGGCCTACACCTAAGAATGCTAGTAAGATTAGGAGTTTTCATAGGTTAGTTGGGTTCTATAGGAGGTTCATTAGAGATTTTAGTTCCATAGTTGCATCATTTAATGAACTTATAAAGAAAATTGTAAAGTTTGAGAGGGGACAAGCATAAGAATGTGCTTTCAATTATTTGAAAGATAAGTTATGTAATGTGCCTTTACTTGTCTTACCTAATTTTGAGCTAACATTTGAAATTGAGTGTGATGCCAATGGAATGGGAATTGGAGCTGTGTTAATACAGGATAAAAAACCATTGATGTACTTCAGTGAGAAGTTGAATGGAACTCCCTTGAAATATCCCACATATGACAAGGAGCTTTATGCCTTAGTGGGAGCACTACAAACTTGGCAACATTACTTGTGGCCAAAGGAGTTTGTTATCCATACTGACTACCAAAGATTACAACACTTGAAAAAAGACATAAAAAATGGTTGGAGTTCATTAAAACTTTTCCTTATGTGATACGGTATAAGAAAGGTAAGAAAATATAGTTGTTGATGCACTATCTAGGAGGTATGTCTTGCTAAACGTTCTTCACACTAGGTTGCTTGGTTTTAAACATATTAAGACATTTTATTCACAAGACACTTGTTTTGCACCTATTGTTAAAAATCTCAAGCAAAAAATTGTTGTGTTTGATTATATGATGTTTGATGGATTTCTATTTAGGAAGAATAAGCTTTGCATTCTCACGTGTTCTATTCGTGAGTTATTAGTTAAAGAAGTGCATGAGGGAGGTTTAATGGGACATTTTGGGGTTACTAAGTCATATGACATGTTGAATGAACATTTTTATTGGCCTAAAATGAGACATGATGTACATAAGAAGTGTGAGAGATGTATTGCATGTAAGAAAATGATGCTTGATTTTATGAAGTGGACATATGGATGATATGCATTGATGGAATTGCATTGTGCACTAAAGTTTCCCCAGCGAAATCCAAGTGTAAATTCCTCTGAGTTTTCTGGTAAGGCCAGGGTCAAACACAGGGACTTGTGAAAATAGATTGCATTGGTAATTTTTATTAAGACTTTGCGGTAACCAGATAAATAAATAAAGTGTTTGGTTTGTTGTTTTCATTGATGAAAAATAAATAACAAATGCGGTGGAGTTTGAAAAGAGTTGGTAAACGGGAGATGCGATGAATATGCAGTGAACAGGTTGAGAAGGGTTTCGGCTAACACTCTCTAGAATGCGTTCATGCTATGCAATCATGCAACATGCATACAATAGTAAACCACCTCTCGGTGCGAATACCACGACTTCTAAGGCTAGAACGCATGCGATATATGCGACAAGTCTACAGGGTCTACACATAAACCTCTATTTCTATTTATGCGATGACAACATAACATCAACACAAATATGCGACCACATAATATCATTCCCATCTCTATGATGCATGCGATGCAGGTTGACAAACAGAGCTTATCTCTAAGTCCCTATCTCTTGTTTATGCAGTTCTAATCTTGCTCTCTCGAGTCCAGATTTTAACCCAGCTCTCTCGAGACATTAGGTTCTTTCTTTAGACTCTCTCTCGAGTAACTCTAAAGGGTATTTCGCACAGCATAAAACAAGACAATCGCAAACAATGAACTTCCTCGGTCATGTTAGCTCAGTTTTTCTCAACCCATTCGACTAGTTCAGCTACTCATGCATATTAAGAGAGTGAACAGATGTAGAAATAAAACTTCCATTGTACAGATATGAAGATGAAGTACAAAATAACAATGCAAGTATATAATAAAGAGCCTGGTAGCAACTCTTGCTAACAGGCGTTACACTGTTTCTACTCGTGCTCAAAATATAATCTCGCTCTCTGCTCTTACGCCCCAAGGTTCTCTCTCGAGTTTCCTTGGGCGATCTCGGCGCCACCACTCTTCTCTTACTCCGCCTTAAAATGGAAAGGGAAACTATTAACAGAAGCGTGAACTAAACGGTGAACTAATCAACTGCTTAACCTTTTCTTTGAAGAATGCCTTTGGTATATATAGAGCATCCATGGTGAAAGGCGGCTTCTCTTTTCTGGTTGTATAGATGGGACAGTTTTGATGCGTCGAATAATTGTCACCGATAAAGTTGAATGTACTTTGTGACCGTTATCGGCTGCCAACTTAATTTGCATTCGACTGTCATCAGCTTTTTGTCCCATCGCTCTTAATTATCCTTTCACCTGGATGCATCCACCATGTTGTGTTGACCAAGTTGCGACGATCCTTCTCGGGCGAATGTTTTCGAGCACGATCAACGCAAAACCTTGTGGTGAAGTTGCGCTCGACCAATGAATTCCTATGATCATAATCTTTGCATTGCGTTAACGTATATTCTACAGTAAAATATAAAGATCAACTGTTCTAATGCGTTGGACACATGCGACCGCAATATTACGAAACTGATGCTTAATGGACACAAAGTAACATATTTCATCAACGCAATCCATCATTGTTTAAGAAATTAGCACTATGATAACGTGCATTTCTGCCCGTTATCACACCCCCAAATTTAAATAATGATTGTCCTCAAGAATAAGCTAAAGATTCCTTTAGCAAGTCAACCGCAATGTTCTTTTCCTAGATTTCTCAAGAATACTTCGTTCAAATCCAATATACTAGAATTTTCTTAAGTCTTATTCAAGTCTCTTCCTAAAATATTTCTAAGACCTACGGACTGCAAGCTTATCTTTCAAAAGAACTTTACTAAGTTCCAGAACATCACACGATTTATTTCAAAAAGGAAATTTTCTACTAGGGTGTTAAATGATTTTATCCTTGCACAAAATTTTCTTCATTGCTATTTTTTTCTGACCTTGCGCTGATCAAAGTGCCTTGCCTTCATTTTGGCTTGCCCCCACATGTGTCATGCGGACATCTAACTACGAGCAATGCACTCTTTCTCAGACTAAACTCATACCGATTTAGCAGTGGAGTAACGGTCATTGATTTATGCGTTGATCCTGTCCCAAATTTTGCGTTGTCGCCTGCATTATGTATTGACACATCCGTCGCCTGCATTTTCTTTGGGTTTCGGTGATGGAGTAAGATAAGTACTTCGTTGCGTAACATTTCTGCAATCCAATGCCTCGATCGTTGCAAGAAAAACAAAGAGAGGGTCAAATTATTTTAAACAAAATAAAACTCGGTATCGCATTTTTTTTAAATATAAAACTAAAGATAGTGATAGTAACATAAGATAGATCAGGATTGAAAAGATATAGTAAAAATTCAGAATAATGGAGAAGAGTTGAAGAATCGATGTTTTCCAAAAGTTGTGGCCCTGATAGATTGCGATCATTTGATAACGAAGGGACCACCTACTTACTTCTTTATTCAGAGTTATTTAGTTCCATGTAGTCGACGTGGCGATGCCAACATTCTCTATTTAGTTCCACGTAGTCGACGTGGCGATGCCAGCCTTCTCCATGGTATG
Source organism: Benincasa hispida (assembly GCF_009727055.1). Lineage (NCBI taxonomy): Eukaryota > Viridiplantae > Streptophyta > Magnoliopsida > Cucurbitales > Cucurbitaceae > Benincasa > Benincasa hispida. Next base: position 805,538 of record NW_024064924.1, on the reverse strand, counting down.
CCTTTACTCGTTGCCCATGGACTTTGAATATGTTGGTTCCGTCATCATTTGATAATTCAACCACGCTATGCGGAAATACTTGTCTAATTACGAACGGTCCGGACCAACGTGACTTTAGCTTTCCTAGGAAGACTCGCAGACGTGAGTTGAAGAGCAAGTCCTTTTGACCGACTTGGAGATTCTTACCGCATATGCATTTATCATGCCAGCGCTTGGTGTGCTCTTTATAAATCTTCGCATTTTCATATGCGTTGTTCCTCCATTCTTCTAGCTCGACCAATTGCATTTTTCACGTTTCCCCTCCTTCTTCAAATCAAAATTCAATTTCTTTATCGCCCACAGTGCCTTATAATCCAGCTCCAAAGGCAAGTGACATGCCTTACCAAATACCATCGCGTATGGAGACATACCTATGGGTGTTTTAAATGCGGTCCGGTATGCCCACAATGCATCGTCAAGCTTTATTGCCCAATCTTTCCGTGAAGGCTTAACTACCTTCTCAAGTATCAGCTTAATTTCTTGATTGGACACTTCAGCTTGACCATTCGTTTACGGATGGTATGCGATGGCCACTTTGTGGAGGATATTGTACTTGTGTAGTAACTCCTTGATATTGTGATTGATAAAGTTGGATCCTTCATCACGTATGATGGCACAAGGAGTGCCAAAGCGAAATATATTTCTTCAGGAACTGGGAGACTACTGCCGCATCACTTGCGGCGCATGCTATTGCCTCTACCCACTTGGAGACATAATCGACGACTATAAAATATAGTGTTTTCCATGCGAGGGAGGGAATGATCCCATGAAATCAATCCCCCATACGTCAAATAATTCCAGCTCCAAGATAGTATTCATTGGCATTGCGTTCTTCCATGAAATGTTGTCTGTGCGTTGACACCGATCACATTTCATTGCGTAGTCAGCCGCATCCTTGAATAATGTAGGCCAAAAGAATCTACTTTGCAAAACTTTGGCTGCGGTGCGTGATAATTTATAGAAATACAAGTTATTTATACTGCTTTATTTAGATATTGCGGTCAAAAGAAAAGAAAGTTGCGTCAATTGTAGAGAAATTAGCTAAAAAATGTAAGAATTATAAATTGTCATCAATACACCCACTGACACCATTGCGATGGTAGAAAATGATATTTCAAATCTGTTTTGTAGGAAATCAAGTCATCGCATGCGTTCATGGCTCGAGATAAAAAGAACAATGCATCTATGTTGCATTGCGCCAATCATTCAGAAATGAATAGACGATCAATGCAATGGTTGCACATGGACAATTGATCAAGAGCTAAGTGATTAACGCAATCTCAACCGCATGCGGTAATAAAAAACAACACCGCATGCTGGCACACGATCAGAGATGCAAAAGAGCAACGCAATTGCGGAGGATCCTGACACGTGTACAGCTGACCTTTGTGCATTTCTGATGGGATTAATCGTGTAACAGAAGGAATATTCACTCCACTATTTCTGGAATTGCCATAACAATAAAGTGGGGTCCACACTGCAGAGAGTCAAGGCTGAGCCTATAAATAGCCTCTGAAATTCTATTGGAAGATATACTTGATACGGACATATTTTGATATTTATATATTGAGCGAGAGACTGGTCTGAAGAGCCTGATCGGAGAAGATCCGGGAAGATTTAAGAGACAAGGCTGAGAGGTGAGTCTCAGGGAAAATCCTTTCAATCCTCGTTCGTTGAAGCTCTGTACCATGGTCACTTCTATCATAAGAGCAAGCCTGAGAAGGAAACTCTTCTCTTCATCCATTCCATACGCCGGCAAGCAAATCGACCATCTAGATCTGTGTCAAGACGTTGGCACTCTTCTGTATTTGTTTCTATCTCTTTATCATCAATTGTATGCCAAGGAAAAGCGGAACCGTAGCTATTTACGATGTTTATACTAGTTACCTTTTCTATTTCTGTTTCATACATAAAGACTTGCCACCACATAATACGACCTTTTGATAATCTTTACAGTTAGTCTCAAACTCAATATCATGTATCAGTATCCTGTATCTTGTATCATAATAGCTTAGGTTTACTTTTATGCACTTTTATCTTATTATCGCAACTTTACTTTTCCGCAACTTTAAATACCTGTATAAACCAAACTTTTATTAATTGAAAAACCCCCCGATCGCATATATCACGAACGTAACGCATTAACTAAGCAATCCCTGTGTTCGACCTCGGATTACTCCGAGAAACTTGCGTTGGAATTATACTTGGTTTCAGCGCAAGGAAACTTGTGACAACGCATAGCATACTACAAGCATTCCATTAATAACGTATACATCTAGAAGTAGTATCGCATAAAGTATGAATAAGCATCTCACAGCATCCCCATTCCATTTCCATCCCAAGTCAATAAGTTTATGGCAACATGAGCTTGCATGATTCACATTCATCATTATCCATATTTGTCCACATGCTTATTTAAAGATAACATCGGAATTTTCGTGTCAAGTTTATGGCGCCGTTGTCAGGGATTGGTAATGGTTAGTGCTGAGTACTTTTGTAGTATGTGCAGGACAGATCTCTTTGTACTGTTTGTTTATCACGAAGAGAGGCTAACGATTTATGAGTACTGGAGTGATCCAGAAATTCTAAGCTGACCCAGAGATCAGGTATATTTTTCGCTCAGAAGCACATCAGAACCAGATTAAGTGCCAGAATTTCAAGACCTACGGCTGCGGAGAATGCAAGGTTTGAGAGATGTGCAACGCATTCTCCATAACTGGTGTGATTCCCGAAGGAAGTAGATCATCTCTCTCCTCATATACATTACGAGATGAGACTAGGAGGAGAACAATGTCCTTGAAGACATTAGGCAGGCAAGTTGGACCGCCTGCGGAGGTGTGGATTGCGTTCATCAAAGAAAACTATCTTCCGGTCCATATCTCAATTCTATGTTTACATGCTTTCTTTTAGATTCCTGTCTTTATTATTTTATGAACTTTGTCATTTACTGCTTCATTTAATTTGTCTTTCAATGCTTTACGAATTTATGATTCATTTAATTCCCTTGCATTTATTTTTGTACTCTCTTTAATTTCTTTAACATTTCTGTCATAAATGCGTTATTCTTAAATTTGGTGAATGATTGTTGAAAAGAAGAAAATTATTACCGCAAGGTCCTTGTGGCTTGCATTGATGGAAAAAGAAAATAATAAAATAAAATTTTAATAATAAAATAATCAACATCTAGTATGCATTGCGATAATGGGTGAGTCTTGTGCCAACAAGATACACTTTGCGTTCATCAAACTCAAATGCACTGCGCTAAGGGGTGTGTTGCGCTCGTATGTGTTCTTTGCCCGTCCTTAGCAAAAATACACTATGTTATGGTAGTGTTGCGCCGGTAGAAATACAGTGCGCCCGTCCTCCAGAAATGCGTTGAGTTAAGGGGTGTGTTGAGGGGATACATGCGTTGTTGCCCGTCCTCTGCAAAGATGCATTTACGTTGATGATATTCATTTCGTTAATCTTCACCTTGCACTCATTCGAATAAAACACTAAAGATAAGTCTAATCGCTTCAGCTTCCAAGGACATGATGATTTTGCAGTTGAAAGGATGTACAACTCTACAACTTCATAAATGTGAGCAGTGCAAATGGAAGGCTTTTTTAGTAGCTCGAGGCCTGCCACCGCAGAATCCGCGTTGGGCCCATCAAGGCCCAACCTATAAAAGCGTGTCTCTTCGTCTCAGATCGTTTACTTGCTTCATTTTGCAAAAAGAAACCCTAAAATCGTTCTGCATACCAAACCTTTCTTCCTACCCAGAACCTTAACGATTTTCAGTTTTCTTTTACTCCGGCATCCATGGCAGACCAGACTTCCCAGCCATCTTCTTCATTTTCATCACCATCGATAACCCAGCTTACCATGCGAGAGGCAACATTCCTTGTAGCCAATCGCCGTCTCATTGCTCAGCCACAGACTGTCCCTCGAGTCATCGGAAGACCCCGGCGAAACCCTTAGCAGCCAGGTCACTTCAGTTTAAGAGGGGTCAGATTTCTGAAAACACCACATTCTCAACACTGATATTCTCCTCTGAAAGTAAGAAGAAGAGCCAAGACGATAAGAAGGTGTTTGGGAGCATTCTCAATAACCTGGAGAAAGGAGGAGGACTACCCGAGGCTGGGGTTGTGAACCAACCACTGCCTACGAAGGAGGTGACGGAGGAGGAGTCAAGGAGAAGCGCTCTGGTCATCGTGGATCCTAAGGAAACTACACAAGTATAATCTTATGAAGGACCCATTAGAGTCACTTTGGAGGAAGCGACAGCGGAGAAGCAACTCGAAGGGGCTGAAGAGAAGAAGAAGAGCAAGGAAAAGAAGGTTGAAGGAGATGAGCCATCCCATCTAGGCAAAGCAGAGAAGAAGATCAAAGAGAAGGAGGCTGAAGAAGATGAGGAGGCCAGGCTGAAGAAGAAACAACAAAGGAGTGAGAAGAAAGAACGTAGAAGGGAGGAAAGGCGCCTGAGCTGGACAGGAAATCCACCTCCGTAAAGGAGGATAGGGGGAATCAGTGCAACTTAGAAAACCAGCGTAACCTGAAACAACGCAAATGGTTGCGACTGACGAAGGAGAAGAAGGAGATGTTACCCCCTTGATGCGGCGTCGCAAGGAGAATGCCTGTCTCTTATACACATCTAGATGTGTATAAGAGACAGGAAGCAACCAGAGGTGGAAGAGGAGAAAAAGAAGAAAAAGCAGAGCAAGGGAAAGCCACCTCCGTAAAGGAGGATAGGGGGAATCAGTGCAACTTAGAAAACCAGCGTAACCTGAAACAACGCAAATGGTTGCGACTGACGAAGGAGAAGAAGGAGATGTTACCCCCTTGATGCAGCATCGCAAGGAGAATGCGTCGCAAGGGTCAACCATGGACCCTCCAATTTTGATTGACGCGTTAGAAAAGCAGGAGAGAGGGAGAAAAGAGGAGGAAGAGAAGCAGGAGAAAATGATGCAGGCACAACTCATTATCGCAGGAGGTAGTCGAAGGAGAAGATTACAAGATGAGAAGGTGCGCCGCAATATTGAAATATCGAGAGTCGAAGAAATAAGAAGGCTCGAAAAGGAACAACACCTTTTGCTGGCCTCCGAGCAGTTTGAAAAAGAGTTTGAAAGAGAAGAGAGAGAAGAAGCAGAAGAAGAAAAGAAGAAGAAGGCAGAAGAAGAGAAAAAGAAGAAGGACGTGAAGGAGAATAAGCGCCAAGAAAACGTGCAGTGCTTAAGAATGAAGAAAGGAAAAAAACTTGCTGAACAGGAAAAAGAGGAACAATGCAAGAAGCAAGAAAACGGTAAAGCAGTCGTAGAGGGTAGCAAGCCCACATTAGCAAAGGGGCGTCCATCAAGAAAAAAGGAGAACGATGACTTGCTGATGGAGATGGGCTTTTTCCCTGCGCCAACGCCATTACCAGACCTGATTACGAGCGTGATCGTAGAACATGGATAGACACATTTTGCCATTGCCTAGCCATAGTCATTCCAAAGGTAGTGCGCGACTTCTACCACGGACGGCTACATGGCACCAAGGACAAATGGTGTCTTTCAGTGCAAAGGACATCAATGAATTGTACCAAATGAAGGATAACCCGGATGCACCGGATAACAAAATCATTGATGACCCACTGAAGAGCAGATGGAAGATTCGTTGCGAATATTAATGCAACCGGGCACTAAGTGGACGGTTTTTTTAAAAGGCATCAGGACCCTGACGTCTAAGACATTGCTTCCTGAGGTGCGACTGTGGGTCTATTTGATCAAACGGTAGCTAATTTCAACCTCCCATAACAAAACAATTTCGAGGGATCGAGTCATGGCCGAATATTGCATTGCGCGCGGCATTCCAATCAATGTGGGCCAGTTGATCGCAAGATAAATTTGAGGTTTTGTGGGGCACATAAGAGGGCAGTACTTCTTGCCATGGACGGTTTCAAGTTTATGCCTATCACTGCGTGTGGGCATTGATGAAGAGCCAATGGTAGAAGTTCACGGCCTAATAAACGTCAAGATTTTGAGGTTTCTTCTCAAAGATTCCCCACACTGCCCTGAGCTCCCTTTGAAGAGGCCCAACATTTATTTGAATGTGCCGAAGGAGCCCAAGCCGAAAAAACAGCACAGAGACGAAAGGGAAAGTAGAAAATCCAAGACTAAACAACACAAGAACCAGAACCCTTGGACCCTTTGCCCTTAATAATTTGCTCTCCAAGCCCTCCCGCACAACCTTCTTTTTCCCTTCTCGAGCACTTTACCAATCTTCTCCTTCCCCAAGATTCTCCAATCGCATACCCAGCATCCCCATCATCACGTTCATCATCATCATCATCGCAACTTCCCCTTCCACTGTCACATGTTGATGACCCACACGATTTGGGTGAAGGCACTTCTGCCCAACCCCAAAACGTCGATGGTGAAGCATCGCAGGCACAACCCACCGTTTCTTCCTTAGCTGCTGAGTTTGCAGATATACGGTCCCTTCTTGCCCAACAACAACAAGTCTTCTCCCAACAGCAAGAAATCTTCTCCCAACAACAAGCCTTCTTCGGCCAGAGAATTGATGTGGTAATCGAGCGAGTCGACGATTTACAATGCAGTACTGCCATGACAAAGTAGGTGTTGATCAATATTCAGCGCAACACTTATACGATCGACCTGCACCAAAGACAACTAGCGGAACGCAACCATGAGTACTTCAATTTTCTGACAGCATATCTTCATGGACCCATGGTACCTCCGCATCTCAGGTAGCATCTGATTTTTGAAGAAACTCCTCAAGTACCACATCCGAACCCTCCTCAAGTACTTGAAGAAACTCTTCAAGTAGCAGCATCTGGTCTCAGGCAGCATCTGCTTGATTTTATGAAGTGGAAATATAGACGATATGCGTTGATGCAATTGCATTGGGCACTCAAGTTTCCCCAGCGGAATCCAAGTGTAAATTCCTCTAAGTTTCCTGGTAAATCTAGGGTCGAACACAGGGACTTGTGAAAACAGATTGCGTTGGTAATTTTTATAAAGACTTTGCGGTAACCGGATAAATAAATAAAGTGTTTGGTTTGTTGTTTGCATTTATGAAAAATAAATAACAAATGCGGCGGAGTTTGAAAAAAGTTGGTAAATGGGAGATGCGATGAATATGCGGTGAACAGGTTTAGAAGGTTTTCGGCTAACATTCCCTAGAATGCGTTCATGCTATGCGATCATACAACATGGATACAACAATAAACCACCTCTCGGTGCGAATACCACGGCTTCTAAGGCTAGAACGCATGCGATATATGCGACAAGTCTATAGGTTCTACACATAAACCTCTATTTCTATTTATGCGATGACAACATGACATCCACACAAATATGCGACCACATAATATCATTCCCATCTCTAGGATGCATGCGATGCAGGTTGACAAACAGAGCTTATCTCTAAGTCCCTTGTTTATGCAGTTCTAATCTTGCTCTCTCGAGTTTAGATTCTAACTTAGCTCTCTTGAGACATTAGGTTCTTTCTTTAGACTCTCTCTCGAGTAACTCTAAAGGGTATTTTGCACAGCATAAAACAAGATAATCGCAAGCAATGAACTTCCTAGGTCATGTTAGCTTAATTATTTTCAACCCATTCGACTAGTTTAGCTACTCATGCATATTAAAAGAGTGAACAGATGTATAAATAGAACTTTCATTGTATAGATATGAAGATGAAGTATAAAATAACAATGCAAGTATATAATAAAGAGCCTGGTAGCAATCTCTTGCTACCAGGCGTTTACACTGTTTCTACTTGTGCTCAAAATATAATCTCGCTCTCGCAAGAGTCAGCCCGCTCTCTGCTCTTACGCCCCAAGGTTCTCTCTCGAGTTTCCCTGGGCGATCTCCAGCCCCACCACTCTTCTCTTACTCTCCTTAAAATGGAAACAGAAACTATGAACAGAAGCGTGAACTAAACGGTGAACTAATCAACTGCTTGACCTCTTCTTTGAAGAATGCCTTTGGTATTTATAAAGCATCCATGGTGAAAGGCGGCTTTTTTTTTCTGGTTGTACAGATGGAACAGCTTTGATGTGTCGAATAATTGTCACCGATAAAGCTGAATGTACTTTGTGACCGTTATCGGCTGTCAACTTAATTCGGATTCGACTGTCATCAGCTTTCTGTCCCATTGCTCTTAATTATCCTTTCACCCGGATGCGCCCACCATGTTTCACTGATCAAGTTGCGAAGATCCTTCTCGAGCGAATGTTTGCCAGCACGATCAATGCAAAGCCTTGCAGTGAAGTTGCGCTCGACCTATGAATTCCTATGATCGCAATCTTTGCATTGCGTTAACGCATATTCTGCACAAAAATACAAAGATCAACTGTTCTAATGCTTTGGACGCATGCAACCGCAATATTAAGAAACTAATGGTTAATGGACGCAAAGTAACATATTTCATACACGCAATCCAACATTGTTTAAGAACTTAGCACTCTAATAACGTGCATTTTTGCCTGTTATCAGGAAGCTAAGTCTAAGTCAAAACCACATGGATTATATTTTCCTTTACAACTCCTAGTGGACCATGCTTAGATATTTTAATGGATTTTTTTTTTGGTTTACTTCGATCTAAGAGAGGGAAGAATATCATTTTTGGGGAAGTTGACAGGTTTAGTAAAATGGCTCATTTCATTGCATGTAATAAAACTAATGATGCTAAACATGTGGTTGACTTATTCTTTTAAGGATATGATTAAATTGCACGGGATTCCTAGAAGCATTGTTAATGATAGAGATGTGAAATTTTTAGGTCAGTTTTGGAAAGTACTTTGGGAACAGTTGGTACTAAATTAGTTTACTCCACTACATGTCATCCTTAGAATGATGGATAAACTGAGGTAGTCAATAGGACGATGGTGACTATTCTTATAGTTGTAATAAATAGAAACACCAAAACTTGGGAGGATTTTCTGCCATTTATTTAATTTTCATATAACAGGGCTATTAATAGTGTCACTAAATGTACACCGTTTGAGATTGTGAACGGACACCGTTTGAGATTGTGTACAGATTTAACCCTCACCTATTGATTTGTTGCCTTTTCCTTCTAATAAGGTTGTGAATTTTCAAGCTGATGAGAAGGCCACCGCCATTTTAAAGCTATATAAAGAGGGTAAAGAAAGGATTGAAAAGAAAAATGCCAAAGTAGCGGAGAGGGTTAACATAAAAAACCTATGATATTTGAGGAGGGAGATTGGGTTTGGGTCCACCTTTGGAAGGAAATATTTCCACATCAACAAGATTCTCAGTTAAACTGAAAGAGAGATGGACCTTTTCAAGTGATGAATAAAATCAATGACAATGAGTATCAGGTTGATCTTAAAGGTAAATATGGTGTGAGTTCTACTTTTCATGTTTCTAACTTAACTTCTTTTGATGCAGATAATGAACCTGATTCAAGGACGAATCCTTCAAAAGTGGGAGAAGATAATATGAACCAGGACACTCTTGTGTTACCTCTAGAACCAATCACACGCTCAAGAACGAAGAAGCTACAGTTTACTGTTGAGTTCTCACATTTAAGAGGAGGTGAACTCAATTGGGGGGATTCATGCAGGAATATCTGATCAAAAGCTTTATAATTGGTTTCAATTGATGCTATAAGGTGAAACCAATTGAACTTTGTTAATTTATTTTAATTTCAAAACATACCTTAATTTTTGGGTATTTTTATTATTACCCATATATGTTTTGATTGGGTTTTCAGTTCCTTTTAGTTAGTGGTAGAATGGACTTTTTAAGTTCCTTTAGTTAAGTAGGATGGGTTAAAAGGATGGGGGAAAAAGACATACGATGGTTTTTTATTTTTGGAATTTTAGGGTTTTCTTTGAATGAAAATTCTCTAGTAGATGACAAAGTTTTATCACCACTTTGCAATTCTTGAATCAGGGTTACATGCCAAGAACATTCTCTAGTAAATCGTCACGAAGATCGCCTCGGAGAAAAATCTCCCACTTGCCCTAGTCCAGCTGCGGGCGGTTCCGTAGACCCATGCTCTGAAGGTGACCCTCAAACACTGTAGTCGTGAGAGCCTTCGTAAACGGATCAGCACTCGATGCACTATCTCGCGGATTAGATGATACTTCCGCTCAAGCTTCTGATAAAAAACGAGCAGTTCTAGTAAGATTTATAATATGAATACCTTTACGTTTTACGCTCTATGTGTTTGCCACGCTTGTGACTTCTGGGCTCCTTGGAGTTCGCCACAGCACCACTATAGTCACAATAGAGGGTGATGGGCCTAGACATATCTGGAACAACTTCCAGCTCTGTCAAGAACTTCCTGAGCCAGACAACCTCTTTAGCAGTTTCACAAGTTGCTACGTACTCGGCCTCCATCGTGGAGTTGGCGATGCATATCGCTTAATGCTCCGCCACACTACAGCTCCTCCGTTAAGAGTAAATACTGACCCTGAAGTGGACTACCAAGAGTCCTTATCAGTTTAAATGTCAGAATCCGTGTATCCAGTAAGGATCAAATCCCTAGACTCATACACAAGCATGTAGTCCCTCGTTCTCTGAAGATACTTGAGGATATTCTTAACTATGGTCCAGTGACCCTAGCCTGGATTAGATTGATACCTATTGACTATTCCCACAGCATTGCAGATGTCTAGCCTAGTGCAAATCATCGCATACATTAAACTGCCAACGACAGATGCATATGGGACCCGTCTCATGTCCTCAACCTTTTGAGGCGTCTTAGGACACATGTCTTTAGACAATGTGACTCCATGCCTGAATGGTAGTAGGCCCCTTTTTAGAGTTCTGCATCGAGTACTTGAGCAAGATTTTGTCAATATTCGATGCCTGAGACAGCGCTAGAACTTTATTCTTACAATCCCGAAAGATCTGTATACCCAGAACAAACTGAGCCTCTCCCAAATCTTTCATTTGGAATTGGGTCGCTGGCCAGTTCTTAACTGCAGTCAATAGACCTACATCATTCTTAATGAGTAGTATATCGTCTACATACAACACTAAGAAAGCTACTAATATTGACTATCTTTTTGTAAACACAAGGTTTATCAAAGTTTTGGTCAAAGCCATACGATTTGATCGTAGCATCAACCCGAATATTCCAAGATTGAGACGCCTACTTCAGCCCATAAATGGACCAATTCAGTTTGCAAACTTTTTGCTCTTGACCTTGGGCAATGAATCCATCGAGTTGTACCATGTAAATAGTCTCCTCAAGATTGCCATTCAGAAAAGTCATCTTGACGTCCATTTGCCAGGTCTCATAATTATAATAAGCAGGAATGGACAAGAGGATGTGGATCAACTTTAACATGGCAACAGGTGAGAAAGTCTCCTCATAGTCCAATCCCTCCACCTAGGTATAACCTTTTGCCACAAGTCGAGCCTTGAAGGTTTTCACCATCCCATCAGCACCCTGTTTGTGCTTGTAGATCCATGTACAGCCTATAGGTCTTATCCCATTAGGATGATCTACAAGATCTCATACCGAGTTGAAGTACATTGATTCCATCTCGAGATTCATGGCTTTGACTTATTCATCCCGGTCAACATCCTCCATTGCCTTTTGAAAGGACAACGGATCCTCAATGTCGCAATCTCCCACCATAGCTAGAATTTCTGTGAAACCCAGATAGCGATCAGGCGGGTTCGTAACCCTCACACTGCGTCGAAGTTCCCTTAACTCTTGAGGTAGAACCAACCTACCAGATGAACTATCATCAACAACTCTGGTTAATGAATTGGGTTCTTCAATAACTTTTGTTAAAGTTTTAGTAGTTTCTTTGGAAAGCTCACTTAACAGAACTTTAGTACGTGGACTATGCTCCCTGATATGATCCTCCTCCAGGAAAGTAGCGTTCATGGAAACAAACACCTTGTTTTTGGATGAATCATAAAAATGACCGCCTTGTGTACCATTGGAGTAGCCTACAAAGAGGCTCAACCTCAATTGTGTTACCAACTTCTTAGGATTTGCCTCAAGCACATGTGCTGGGCAACCACATATGCGAAAGTGATGTAAACTAGCTTTACGCCCGTTCCACAACTCCAAAGGTGTTCTCACAACACTCTTAGAAGGAACACAGTTGAGAATGTATACCATAGTCTCCACTGCGAAACCTTAAAACGAGTCCGGTAAGGAAGCGTAACTCATCATCGAATGAACCATGTCTAAATAGGTTCTATTTCTCCTTTCCGCTACACCATTTTGCTAAGGTGTACCCGGTGCCGCCAACGATTCCATGTTCTAATAAATAGTCCTGCAACTCAGAATCCAAAAACTCTCCAAGTCGATTTGATCAAAGTGTTTTAATTCGTCTATCCAAAGCATCCTCAACTTCTGCCTTAAATAATTTAAACTTTTCAAAAGATTCAGACTTTGGTTGCATCAGATAGACATACCCATATCTCGAGTAATCATCAGTAAAATTGATAATGTACTCATAGCCTCCTCGAGCTCGCACATTCATAGGACCGCAAAGGTCAGAATGTACTAATTTTAGAGGCTCTTTGGCTCGATAACCTTTTCCAGTAAAAGGTCTTTTAGTTATCTTACCCTCAAGGCAAGATTCGCGCACTGGTAAAGAATTTTCTTCTAACTCACTTAGAAGGTCATTCTTCACCATTCTCTCAATCCTATGGAGATTGATGTGCCCCTATCAAAGGTGCCAAAGTTGGGCATTTTCTTTCGAAGAAATTCGTTGGCGTTTAGATTGAGTTATGGCAGATTTAAACATCTCTATGTTATAGAGGGAATATAAGTTAAACATCTCTAGCACATATAAGTTATTTTTCAGTTTAGCTATACAAATATCAACACCATCCTTATGAATAAACACTTTATTCAATTTAAAAGAAAAATTGTAATTGCACTGTAACAGACACTTTACAGAAATAAGATTCCTTTTTAGTTCAGGAATTACAAAGACATCTTTTAATGCAAGAAACCTATTCTATAAAGTTAATTGGATGCCTCCCACAGCCGCAGCTAAAACGACATGATCGGTGCCTACTCGCAACGTCATCTCACCAGTCTCCAGCTGTCACAAGGATCTAATTTCCTGAAAAGAAGAAAAAAACATGATTAGTCGCGCCAGAATCAATTATCCAAGCAAAATCATCATTCTCCACTAAACAAGTTTCTAACACAAATAAATCACATTTACCTTTGTCTGCCTTGGCCTTAACCTTGGCTGCCTTCTTTTCCTTCAGATAACGAGGACAATTCCTCTTCCAGTATCCGTCCTGGTTATAGTGGAAATATTTTCCTTTTTCAACCGGCGGTGGACGCTTCTTCTGGGCGATAGGTGGCGAGTTAGCTTACGCATTCCCTTTCCCTTTACCACCATTCTTCTTCTTCCCCTTTCCAGAGTTAGAATTTGAAGGTGCAGATTTTGTTCCTGAGGTCGAACCTCGATGGGACCTTTTAGAAGATGATACAACATTTGCCTCAACATTTTCCTCGATGGAATCTGTAACTCAATGAGGAGAGTGGTAAGGATATAGTCCACTTTTTTAAGAATCGTATTGCTAACAAAGTGGAGGAAGCCCTCTGGCAATGAATGTAGGATAATGCTAACCTGACTGCCCTCATCGATTTTAGACCCATTCATCTCCGCCACGTTAAAGTGGACCATCATATTCAGCATGTGTTCACGAACAGAGGTGCCTTCCTCCATTTTGGAGTTTGAATATAATGTTTTAGAGCTCCATCGCTGAGTGTCCAACGGTGTTCGAAAATTTCTCGTAGGACTCCATGCATCTTCATACTGTTGTAGACAAGGACTCCGGGTTCTATGGCCAACATGTCACCTGAACTGGTCAAGATTATGGCTCGTGCCTATCTGTTGCCCGTGTCCAACATCAGTACGCCGCCCGAATGAATGTCGATAGTGTTCCTTGGTGAATAGAGGATTCCTCCGTAAGGAACAAACTTTCAAATCCTCTGATGATGGTAATCATCAGTGAACATATGTTTCCAACTCGAATAGTTTTGTCCATTCACGTTTTTCAACGCTAAGTAACACTTGATAGTGCTATAGCCATTTAAAACTGTCTGCTTGAAAAAACGAATAACTTTTTATTAAGACTAAGAAACTTAAAAACCACGGTTTTTAACGCATGTCGTTTTAGTTAAATACATGATTCCAGTACCCTAAGGTGATAAAGACTTTTATTTTGCATATGATGCCCTAGCAATCAGCAGGACAAACATCACGTTAGGTGTGATGCAGATGTCCTCACTGAGATCGAACATTCTTACATTAGGCAGAACAACTCTTGGAACGAACATAAACAGTCGCCACGCTTTGTCGTGTCAAGAACTGTTAACTGCCTTAACATATTCCGCATATAAGTGTACCACTTTTCGCCCAGAGTCCGCCCATACGTTGCTCACCGTTAAGAGAAAAAAGGGGCATATTAGGACAAAGAAGACTAGTAACCTTATCCTCTTACAGGAGAATCAAATAAAAAAAAAACGCGCAAAACACAACCATCCTACCAGGGGGACACACCTGATAACGGGTAGAAATACAACGTTTATTAACAGCTCAAATAAGTAAAACAATGAGAGAAATGCGACGGTTAAAAAATTAAAAGGTTAATAATTCCAAGATGGTTTTTTCCAAAAAGCGCTAAAACTGAAGAAAATTGGCGATCGCAAATTGCACCATAGCATAAAAAGGCAATTCATTTACTATTTTTTGCAGGAAAAATGCGTTGGCGCAAGGGAAAATGCAATCCAAAGGAACTAGGCATCAGCGCGCTTGAAGATTGCGATCACAAGGCATGCGATCGTATGCGATTATGAGAAGTTGCTAAAAAAGGTGGCCGCATAAAGATTGTGCATCAAGGTGACAACATAATAAATCATGATTGGACGGAAAGTTGATGATGATCGAATCCGAATCTAGTTGACAAGCCGTTAAAGCCACACTGTAGCAAGTACACTTAACTTACGGTGACCATTAATCGGCGCATCAGAGCATGGGATTTAATGATCACCCATCATTGTAATAATTAGAGAGAAAGGTTGCTTCACCTTAAGCTCTATAAATACCAAAGGCTACCATTATAAAGAGATATATCATATACAAGTTAGAGAGTCGTTAGTTTTTTTACGCACATACTCGTACATGCACTTAAAAGACGGAAACGAGCAAGGAGACGAGGAATCCGAGAGATTATTCCCAAAAAGATCGAGAGACTATCGAACAGCATTACAAATGAGAGAGAACCAACACTTGCGAGAGCAAGAATATATATCTGGACAGAGTTGAAGTGAAAAAGAACAGTGCAAAAAGCCACAGGAAGCAAGACATTGCTTACCGGGCTTCTTATCTCTCAATTTCATTTGTTATTTTGTATTCAATACTTTATTTATAGAAAATGGAAATCTCATTTCAATCTATGTTCAATCTCTCCATACTTCGCATGAGTAGCTAAATTTCTGAATGGGTTGAGAAGTACTTAGCTAGCTTGACTTAAGATTTACATTTTATGCGATCATCTTGTCTTTATGTATGCGTCATTCACCCTTTAGAGATACTTGAGAGAGTAGTCTAAAGATAGAATCTAGAATTGAGAGAGTCAGATTAGAATCTAGGCTTGAGAAAGTCATATTAGAACCGTATAAGCAAGAAATAGAAACTTAGACATAAGTTCTATTGCTGTTAAAACATCGCATGCACCCTAGAAGTAGGACATGATGATATGCGATCACCCTGTTTTATGTGTGCATCATCCATCATCGCATAGACAAGAATAGAGGCTTAGATATAAGTCCTATCGACTTTTTCATATACATCACATGCGTCCTAGAAATAGGAATTATGGCATTTTGCATTGAGAGATGACGTGTTGTTATTTGTGTGTAGCATGATCGCATAACTTGTGTATAATCTTAGGAAGTGTTAGCTAAAACCCTTCTCAACCCCTTCATCGCATACTCATTGTAACTCTTGATTTCATCAACTCTACGTTCAAACTCTGTTGCATAGGAAATATTCTTAATCAAAACACCATCCAACTCATTTGTTTTCACCACAGCAAGAGAATCAAAGTAACTATCGCATATTTACTTAGTAGTCCCTGTGTTCGACCCTGGACTTACCAGGAAACCTAATAAGGCTTATACTTGGGTCTTATTAGGGAAACTTGCATGTGTAACGCATAATGCATCACCACAAACTCACACCATAATCGCATCACAATTTACATGCATCAAGTTTTTGGCGTCGTTGTCGGGGACTATGGTACATATTGTGCTGACAGTAAACCTTTTTTATTTTCTTTGCAGCTTTTGACCTCTGTGCACTGTCATTCCTTTGGTAAGGGAAGAAGCTGGTGTCGCATGAGCGAACAACACGCTCATGAGCCCAACTACGACTCAGAGATTGAAAGAACATTTCAAAGAAGAAAGAGAGACAATTGCCGACAACAACAAGAAGGAAATCCCAAAATGGCGAAATAACCGGAAGAAAGAGGCACAAATGCCAACAACATCATGGCAAACCCCATTCTCCTGGCGAATGACCGCAATAGACCCATCCAGGACTATACATCACCTAACCTGTATGATTTCTCCCCAGGAATCATGAGGCCAGCTTTGGACGGATCAAGGTTTGAAATGAAGCCGATTATGTTACAGATGATCCAAACAGTCGGGCAGTTTAGTGGACAGCGTGGCGAAGATTCGCACACCCATCTCTGAAGCTTTATTGAAATTTGTAACACTTTTGTGTTCCCAAATATCTTTGCTGAAGAAGTTCGACTCACGCTTTTCCCATTTTCATTATGCGATCAAGCAAGGAAATGGGCATATTCCCTCGAACTAGGGGAGATAACTTAGTGGGAACAAGTTGTCGAGAAGTTCATGAAGAAATATTTTCCTCCTACAGAGAATGCAAGAAGGAGGAAGTTAATCACAAATTTTGAACAAGAAGAAGACGAATCGCTCAATGACGTATGGGCGAGGTTTAAGAGATTAGTGCGAGATTGTCCACACAACGGATTACCAGACTGCCTCCAGATTGAGATATTTTACCATGGATTGAAACCTACATCGCAGACGACTGCCAATGTGGCAGCAGTAGGCAGTATGCTTGATAAAACTTATGATGAGGCGAAGAATATCCTTAATCTCATATCAAAAAAGCATGAAGATTGGCAGGAAAGCGATCAACGAGTAACACTTTGAGAAGGTAACGCAAATAACGGTGCCATCGCATCTTTGCAAAATCAAATAAATGTGATGATAAATCTGTTATAGGGCATCATAATTAACAATCCTGGAATGCAAAGAGGGCAAGTCAATGCAATTGAACAGACGAGCACGAGTTGTGCTACATGTGGAGAAATCGTATTCGATTGATGAGTTGTCCACTGAACCAGCAGTCAACTACTTTATCAAAACAACCCTTCTCAAATATTACAACCCTGAGTGAGAACACCTTAATTTTTGCTTGGAAAATACCCATCACAAGGAATCAACGCTTATAGGCCAAAAGAAAGCCGCCAGGATTTTTCCAACGATTATAAACGTTAACCGCAACAAACAAGCCAAACAAGCTCGCAAGCATCCCATCATTCTCTCTGGAGAACCTGCTAAGAACAATACATTGAAATGAAATGAACCGGTCCTCCAGCCAGGTGACCTCCATCCGCAATCTAGAAATCGAAATAGGACAGATTTGTGGGAGAGCTGAAAGAATAAGACCCACAGGGGACCTGTCGAGCTCAACTGAGCTCCCACACAACCCAGGGAATACAGGGAAAGAATAATGCCTAGCAGTCCACCCTGAGAAGGAAAGACGACAGCGAAACAAAAGGAAAGAGCCTAGCGGGACCAATCCGAATGCGATGGAATCGATCAGAAACTCCGTTGACGTAAAAATGAATCAGAAAGAAGCCCGAAGACGATGGACCGAAAATTGCGTCCACCTCTAAGCCTCTAGAACCGGAATAGTGAAGGTACAGCTACCACCATTCCCGTAAAGACTGGAAAAGAAGCAAAATGATGAAGGAAAGATCGTTACAGTGGCATTAATGCAAAAATCAAAAACTATAATCCCACCGAAAATGCACGACCCAGGAAACTTTACGATACCCTGCTCAATTGGAGGGGTCTACATCGGTAAAGCACTCTGCGATCTTGGGGCGAGTATAAATTTAATGCCACTTTAAATCTTCAAACAATTGAATGTGGGACAGCTGACGCCCACGATGGAATCTCTCCAGCTTGCGAACAGGTCCCTAGTACACCCTGAGGGAAAGTTGAAAGATGTCTTGCTCACAATTGATAAATTCATTCTACCGGTAGACTTCATCATTCTAGATCATGAGGTAGACAAAGATGTGCTTATCATATTGGGACAACCATTTCTATCTACTGGTCGTGCTCAAATTGATGTGCACAAAGGAGAGATCACGATGAGAATCAATGGGAAGAAGCTCAGGCTTGAGGCGATCAAGATCCCAGAGGATCAAGAAAATGAGAGAAAACCTCTGTGGACCTAAGGAATCCAGACTGAAGAAGAAATGAGCAATTCCTGCGTTGATATGCGACACAAACTCATCAGGGACGCATCTTTTTTTTAGTATCCTTTTGATATCTTTCTTTCATGAACTTAACTTACCTTTTTGTATAACCACTACTCTTTAAAATTACCAACTCTGTCTTTCATACTTTTTACCCTCTTGATATTTAGCAATGATCATAGTGAACGATTGCGGTGGAGCTATGCGATAACCTAAAAACACATGACCAGTTTGATCAACCCATCGCAATCAAGGAATCGGCCCACCACATGCAAGGATGCGATCACAAATGATGCGGGCAACAGAGCAAATTTCCTTGACTCTTTTATTTCAATTCTACACTTCTCGCATGTCATTTTAATATTGCTAAATTTTACTATCACATCCTCTTTAGTTTGACGCAATCATTGAATTTTGATTACTTTATTTAGTCACCGCATTCATCCCCGTGCTAATTATGACTTCAATGATGAAATTCATGCATTTACTTCTTACTGCATGTACTAAAGTCAACTTAATTTCAGGACTGTCAATTCATGAAACATTTCTAAAAGTTAGTGATCCACCAGCTTTCCTTCAAAACGATTTTTACGAAATTTCCTAAGAGCATCAATGAGTTATTTCGTCTATCAGCAATGAGAACATTACTGTGTATAAATTTGGGGGTGCTAGTTGGATGTCCACATGACACCCGTGGGGGCAAGCCAAAACGAAGGTGGGAATCGTGATCAATGCATAAATCAAGTGATCACAACTCCGCTGCCAAATAAAGAAATGGCCATGAGTTTTAGACTGAGAAATAATGGAATTAATGGAACCGGGATGAACCAATACAAAATCCAATAGAGAAAACTTATCTAACATCACAGCTAACTGGGACTTGAACACCGGGCAAAGCTCCCATCGTTTAGTAACGCACTCAGGTAAATCGATTTCGTGTAGCACACACTAGATGAAATAAGTGCAAAAAGTTATGACATATAGAACAAACAATGAGACCGCGAAAGCTGATCGTCTAGACAATCGCTTAGCACGCGAAAGGTAAACGATTTACCACGCTATTACTCCACGATCGTATAGCCAATAACTAAGCGATGAGGCTTGCTGAGCTATACGATCGTCTACTGCACGCGCGTGTTAAATGACAGTCGAGCATCCGATATGCAGCGATCGTCTACCTCATTGTCTACACGACACGACCAATGCTTGATCATCTTCCTCTTCAAAGAACAGCAACCCTTGCTCCAAACTTCATCTCGAACGACTCAAGACCCAAACTAATATTGAATTAACAAACTAAATAGCCATTAATTGTGCTCAAAAACGCAGGGGCCTTTACAATTAACTTGAGAATTCAAAAAACTGAGGTTACATCCCAAAAAACTCCATTAATCCACACATTCACAAACGAATTAACAATTAAAATAGAGAGTAGACATGTTGCACCCACAATGAATATAAATTACTTTCTTTTGTAACAATGAATTGGAATATCAGAAACCTAGCTCTGATACTAATTGAAGGAACTCTTATTCAAGAGAACCTACAAGCGGAAGCGGATCTTTCCAATTTATTGTGACAAAATTTCCACATATACATTCAAACATACTAAAACGCATTCATAATGCTAAATTATTGACAAGCTCAAAAGAACAATAAATAAGAGATCAAGAGATCATACCAGTTGAAGACTTATTCTTCATAGAAAATCTCGCTTTTGCTGAGACGGTAAGTTATTGCTCAGCAAAACCCAATCGTCTACCTCAAACAGTCTCCACATGAACAGAAGAAAACGGGGATGTCACCACCACTCAGAACCCTCAGCATTCTTTGAGTGATAATCCAAAGGGTGGGCTTTGTTCGGATTTGGTAGAGATCATATACAATGATCAAGCAAGTGGGAGATAGGCTCGTCTATCGTATAGACAAAATGCTTGATTGTTTAGGTGAATTATACGATCGTGTAGGAAAAAGGTAAGCGATCGTCTAAACAATCGTGTAGGAAAAACTAAGCGATCGTCTATACGATTGTTTAGTAAATATCAGGCACTAAACGATCGCTTAGGAAAAGGTAAACAATCGCTTAGTAAATATCAGGTGCTAAACGATCGCTTAGGAAAAGGTAAACGATCATTTAGTAAATAGCGCACGTGGGTGTATTCGTTAAGCGATCGCTCAGCACTATCGTATAGGTAAGCGATCGTTTAGGCACTATTGTATAGGCATAGATTTTCTAAGTGACTACACTCTTCAACACAATGTCCGCACATCTCATGCTTAACACACCATGAGCTATTTAAGCGTCTCAAAGTGATCTTTCAACTTACTCATCCGTTATGAAAACAAAAGAGACGCCGTCCTATTACCCATTTAACCGTCCAATTAATAGACAATGAATATGATCAAATCATATTCATAACTTATGAATTAATATCATATATTAATCATAGTATTTTTCCTCCACTAGATATAAATCATATTTCTATCCAATTTCTTCCAAATTAATGTATCTCAAACATAAAGTTAATCATATCATATATAATTAACTAGTTCAATTATATCAATATAATTGAACTAGTTAATCATATCATATATAATTGAACTCCCTCTTATCAATTTGAACATTTCAAACTAACCCAAAAACTGACTCTCAACTTATATCTATTGAATTTTATGTCCTAAAACTCGTAGTTTGTAAATTAATAAATATATTCTGTTTTGTTTTTCGATAAAGTTGTTATTGAAATTGTAATCTTGAATCAATTAAACTAAGGTTCCGAGGCTATTTAATGTAATTTGAACTTTATGTAGTGACATAAATGTGGATCAAGTTCAAATATATAACCAAAATGGTCTATAGTATATGAATAAGGTTGGGCGCCTTATTCTGGGGACACTATTGATGCGACCTACTTTGTAGATAGTACAAACGATGTGATCCTAAATCGTTCATATAGAGATATGTGAGTGAGGGTATCCTATGTAAAGATTTTACATAAGACTAAACCATGAAATAGTCACTTTTTACGTTCTAAATACCGTTTTATGACTATTTCGTTAATTGATGACCTAGCTAACTTAATCTTAATCCTGAGCTAACTATGAACTCCTATTCACTTAGAATTATCCTTAGATCTGCATAGATGAGGGCAGCTCAATATCGCTGGCCTAATAAGCCTCCCATTTCAGGGGTAAGATCGGGTGGATAGCTGGGAACATAGGGTGCAAGACGAAATTCACTCCTACCCATTATAGGGACAGTAGATAGGTTGTTGCCTTTAGTACTGAATCCAGGTCTTGAACAAGGGACCCCACCCTCTCCTTGGCCCGAGAGGGATTCGGTTTATAGGTTAGACCTTAAACCAATCGTTCATTAGAGAATCAGTGGAACTTAAGGAACAAGATGTAATCTTGGTGGTAAACGGTTTTTATGACCCAGCCGAGATTACAAACAACCTGTGAAGAATTAACTTACTCATCATGGTTATATCAAATGGACACAAATATATCTATAGTGAGGGGAGTGCAACTATGGGACTTTAGTAGAATGACCCGTTAGTTAACAAATGTTGATTAGCTTCGTCTAAAGAGTTTAGCTAGCTAATCTTGGATCGTTGGAGCCCATGATCTATAGGTCCATTAGGTTCCCCTACTAGCTCATATGGAATAAACTTAGAACAGTATGATAGAATAATAGTTTGTAAACAACTTTGTATGAACACTACCTATGGTCATCCTAGTGAAGAGAAGTCTCAATCATGAACAGAGTTATATGACAAGACTTAACACTTCGAAGTCAAGTCTTATACAAACTCTTTGTATAAGACCCCCCCGCTCGCATGTCCTCTACATGAATAATCAGGATCAGACCATCTGTGACAAGCCACAACACTTGTAACAATTTCACAAAGCCAGTCGCGTCCGTAGTGTTACCAAGATAAGGTTTCCCTCCTATATCCATATACTACAGACCATTTTGGTTGTCATTTAAGACATGATCCACTTGTATGTCACTACATACATGCTTAAGTTATATAAAGACAACCAGGGATATTAAGTTTATTGGTTTGTGGTAAAGTAAAAAACATCTAAATGTGCAAAGTCAAGAAGTGAAGTAAATATTATATATATTATACATCACAAGCGTTCATACAAAGTTGTTTACAAACTATAGGACACAAGACTTTAGGACACAAACCCCAACACATTCAAGTAAGATTGATCAACTTGCTTGTTGAGTGTTCAAACCATGAGTAGGGAAGTAGTTCTTCTTGCCTCATGGTCTTTATTCAAAAGGTAATCCAAGTCTAATCCTTCCCTTTGGATTGTTGCCAAATTGATTGAGGGTTTTACAATTTGATATTAGGAATTCAACAATTGGGTTCCTAATTTTTCAAATCCTAGGGTTTTCATATCATTTGGTATTAGAGCCTAGGCTGTAAATTAGGTACATATTTTTCTTCTTCAATTAGGGTTCTTGTGTTTTTGTTAGGTCTTTCAATTATGTGAGATCTTGTTAAAAGAAAAGGAGAAAAAAGGAGAAAAACTGTTAGCATCTGCTGAAAAATCAATTGAAAGGAAGGGGAAAAATTGTGTATTGTGTATTTATGTTCAACGATTGAATAGAAAAGAAAAAAAATGGTGGCTTGTATTTTTACCGTAGAAAAGAAAAACAATAGTGGCTTTGATCTTGGCGAAGATTTGTGTGTTTTGTTGAAATGATGAACGACGACTGAATTTGTAGAATCGGAGTGACTGGAACGACGACTGAATTTGTAGAATCGAAGTGACTGGAGTTTCAAATTGATAGAAAAAAAATAGTTAACCGATTGAAACGATGTTAAGCGCTAGGATTGTGATAGCTCTCAAAAAGAGCTATTATTCCTAGCTTAATTTGAGCTCATTATTGGATTTTACGTGTTTATTTCCCTATTTTGTAGGTATCGAGCAACCAAGAGGTAGAATTGGCGATTTGGAGCCGATTGAGGTTAATTTGAAGCAATTTGAAGTTGATTTGAGCATCTGAACTTCAAAAAAGTTGAAACTACCAAATTGCCATCGAGTAAAAGGCCATCGAGTATCATCGAGTATCATCGAGTGTCATCGAGTAAAAGGTTGTCGAGTATCGAGCGTCAAGTATCAAGTAAGGGATCATCATGCATCAAGTATCGAGTTTTTGACTGAACGGTCAGCGTTGCAACGTTTTTCGTAACGCTCGTGGCCCTCTTCTGTCGAGCATTGCAACGCTGTGAACATTTCTATAAATACCTCTCTTAGGCTTTAGGTCGAAATATGCTAAATCTTGGAGGCCGAAGTTAAACTTCATTCTTCTTCCTTTCCCTTCAGAATTTAGTATCTTTATGTTAGTTTTTCTTTTTGTTTTGGGTTGTAATTGACAAATTGGACTTATATCTCGATTTTATCTATGAATTAAGAGGTAACTCCTATCTAATTTCTTTTGAGCAAGAGCCCTGTGTTTAATTTCTTGAAGGTTTTCTAATTAATTTAACTGAATTGTTGTGAACTCTTTGGGATGATTTGATTGAATCTCAATGAAATTTTTATAAATTGATCTGACATTAATTTATCGAAATTCTTGTTTGCAAAATCGTCATAGCCTATGCATATATTGATTTATTTAGTTGCACATATTAAGATCGCATGTGTGAAGTCTGGACTTTTTCTGACCAAACTCATGTATGCCCTGATATAATCTTTCCCAAATAAATCATGTTATAAGATATGACTTTTCAGCTTGTAGTATGTCTCAACAATTGAACCCTTCGTAATGTAATTCCATTTTAACTTGTATATCGCTAAGAAGAAAGAGTTGTAAATTGAATTAGGACTAATTTGGTTTAATATCGAATTTGGCTAATTGGACTTTTAGATTTTCTAATAGGTTGAGGGGTTGACAAATTCAGTATAATTAATAGATGCCTAATGAAAGAAATTGCATAGAAAACTCTCTCTTTATCTAGAAATTAGATAGACTCCTATTCTAGATTACATTTACCTTTTTATTTTAATTTCATGCATATATTTCTTTCAAATAAACCCCTCATTTACCGCTTTAGTTGGAAAGTTAACTCAACAAAACATATCGCGCTTTCCTGCGGATCAACTTGGACTTATCAACGTTACTACGTCTTTGTAGTGATAGGAATAGTTCGATATTTACAAATTTTCTTTTGATCAAGTTTGAAGCTTATTAACGATGTAAGTTTCGGGCAGGTTAAATTGAAAATTGAAAGTGGGAAAAAAATTGGAATTGATGGCCGTTGAAGATTTCGAGAGGAAAGAAAATTCAAGCAGGCACGTCAAGCAGGCACATCAGTTAAGCAGCTGAATTCTCATGAGTTTTAAGTTGCTGAAAGTCATGATGAGATATCAGTTATCGGTGTTAGGGTGTTGGAAATTGAAGGGGAATTGATATCCGACTGGAATTGGAAATTGAATTTCAAAGAAAATAAAAATGGAAGTGGTAGGTGTTGCAGACTTCAGAGGGGAAGGAAATTGAAGCACAAACATGTATGTCAAGTAGGCACGTTAATTAAGTAGCTAAATTTTCATGAGTTTTAAACTGCTGAAATTCATTAGGAAATATTAGTAATCTGAAAGTAATGTTCCATAAAAAAAAGAAGGCGTGTTGAAATATGAGGTAGAGATGCAAAGCTTATAAAGGCTATACGGAAAGATTGTGCAGAACTTCGCAATTCTATAAGAAAATATGTTACAAAAGTAATCCAATTAGAACGGAGTTTGATGTGTCATGTCTCAAGGGAACGAATATACAAACCAAAACACAATCAATCACCTAATGAAGAAGAAGATGTATTAAATAGAGAGATTTATGGCGAGGAAGAAAGAAGAACCCTTGAGATTAAAGAGATAAATAATTCTCAATCAAAATTAGAGATAGAGACACTAACAGAAGAGAATATGACAGAAGAGACACTAGTAGAGGAGAATTTGTAAGAAAAATTTGATAGTAGTGTGAAAAATAATGAAACTAAAGGAGAGATGAGGGAGTGAGTCCGATTTTGAGAATATGTGAGGATGAAATTATCTCCTAAAAATCACTCATCTTTGAGTCTATGCACAATAGAGCTTGTTATCCCCAAGGTGGAGATAATCTCATAGTATTATCTAGCTCTACTTATTTTGAAATTTTGCATAACTTTAAAGCACTGATGAAGGAACAATGTTACCCACATGTTAGGTTAAAAAAAAAAAAAATTACTTTGAAAATATTTCTCCAACATTTTTTATATACTCTTCAATGGTCGAATGTTTAAGATAATCAAAAGAGAGTTATATCATTAACTCGCGACTTTGCGACCATTCAAATGAACACCACATGCGTCAACTGCCTCGAAGCATCGTGACGTTGTACCCTAGCATCGCGATGCTAAGAAAAAAACCAGCATTTCGTTTTGCGTCGGAACGTCATGACGTTAGGGTATAGTATCGTGATGCTGCAAGACAGAATGCATCAATTTGCTTTGAAAATGCATTGAAATCCTCCGTCTTCATTCCGATCATCAGCAACACTTGCAAAAATTGTGACTGGGACTTACAGACTCGATTACTAAAATAAATGCCCAAAAACAACAGGCCTTTACATGATCAAATCAAGTAAAAATAGTAATCTAAAGTGTGAAATTAAAAAACATCTATTGGCAAATCCACATTCATAAAGCAGAGAACAACCCACTTTTTTATCTAATTTTTGTTTCTAGAAACCGAAATTCAAAATTGTAAAAATTGGACTCTGATACCAATTTAAAGGAATCAAATTCCCGCGAAAACGTGTGATCGCTTATAGTTTTGAAAAACGATTTTATGAGAAACTAAAATCAGTGAACTCATGGAAATATTCAAAGGATAAACATACAAAAGGACTAAGTATGTTCTATGAAGAGGGGAAGAAATGAACTCACCCTTGTGGATTCTTTTCCTTCTTCACGTTTCCCTCTCCAAAGGTCAAAAACAATTTCGAGCTTCTCAATGAACAAGAACACCACCTCTAAGGCTACCTTGTTATTCTTTTGGAATAAAAAAGGAATTGGAAGTGTGGGCTCCAAGACTTTTTTATGGATGAAATTTTAGAGAGAAATTCTTTTGGAGAAGGGAGATTAGAAAGGAAGGGCGGAGACTTGATTATTTTTCACAAGCTTTTCCACTTTCCTCCTTTTCGTTAATTAATTAATTAATTAATTTTTAATTAATTAGCATACAAATTAAATAACTATATACTCAATCAAATTTAATATAAAATTAATTAATTAATTAAGATACAAATATCACATATTTATATACATATATCTTTTTATGAATCCAATTCATATAAATCTAATATTTGAATCTCTCTCTTATAATATAGTTTGAATTATAGATCATATCTATCAGAATCACAATACTTTATACTAATCATATCAATATAAAATTCCTTTAGTTAATTTGAACCATTCAAATCATTCATTTTACTATCCTTAGCGAGCTAACAAATGAATCTTATGGATCTGCAGGTTAGAAGCTCCAATGAAATGCGATTAATTTAATTAAACTCTTTTAATTAAATCAGTCAATATTCATTAACTACCGTTCACACCACTAAAGATCGATAGCTGCACTTTCGTATTGTAGATGTATTTTTGTATTCATGGATATAACCAGTTAGTAATGAGTCGACCCTTCACAAATTGTTCATAACTACAACTGGGTCAAAATACCATTTTACCCCTATAGTTACATCTAACTCCTTAAGTACCACCGATTTCTCCAATGAACAAACAATTTATAGTACAACTATAAACTAACACCTCTCGGGCCAATAAGAGGTTGAGGTCTCATTGTTCAATACCCAGAATCAGTTGTTAAGGGAGTAATTTATTTACTTTCCCTATGATCGAGAAGGAATTAATTCCTTCTTGTGTATGTATGTTCCCAACTCCCTACTCGGACAAATCCCCAAAATGGTGGGCTTGTTGAGTTGACTAACTTGATAACTCTCATCCATATAGATCAAAGGATTGCCCTCATAAACAGGAGTTCACAACTCATTCATGATTAAGGTCAAGTCACCTATGGTCATCCTAATGAAATATTGGTTTCTTCAAATAATGATGTTATAAAGAGAAACTAATCATTTTACGGTCTGATTTTCTATAAACTTTTTATACAGGATATCCCCACTTATATGTCTCCACATTAACAATATGACTCATGTCGTCTGTAACAATTATAAAGTGAGTCGTACGCACAGTGTTACCAGGATAAGGCACCCAATCTTATCCATTTACTACATACCTTTTAGGTTATAACTTGAACATGAACCACTTGTATGTCTATCGCCTACTGTTCAAATGACATCACATAATCTTAGATCTTAGCTTATTGGATTAAATTAATGCAGCTTGAATGTCAAATAAAAATACCTCATATTTTATTAAATAAATAATTTGTTCTGTCATAATACAAACTACAAGATACATAAGATCTAGGGCACTAAATCCAACAATCTCCTACTTGTCCTAAAGCAAGTGGGATATGCAATATCAAATACAATACAATAAATTAGGGCATAAGATATACCTAACAAAATCTCCCATTTACCCTAGATTAGATGACTCATATCCCCTAAACCTAGACTTTCCATGTGACCTTAAAAAACTTTAGCCTTGAAAGCCTTTGTAAATGGATCAACAACATTGTGCTCCGAAGTGATCTTTATGACGATCACATCTTCTCATTGCACAATCTCCCTAATAAGATGATATTTGCGCTTAATATGTTATCCTCGTTTGTGACTTCGAGGCTTCTTGGAATTTGTCACTACAATACTATTATCACAATAAAGGATGATGAGCAAGGTAAGGTTTGGAACGACTTCCAAATCCATAAAAAAATTTCTAAGCTAGATAGCTTCTTTAGCAGCTTTACAAGCAACTAGATATTATACCTCCATAATGGAATCTGTAATACATCATTGCTTAATGCTACGCCATACTATAGCCCCTCCATTCAAAGTAAACATTGATCCTGATGTGAATTTCCTAGAATCTTTATCAGTGTGAAAATCAGAGTCAGTGCATCCTGTAAGGATCAAATCCTTAGCGTCATACACAAGTATATAGTTTCTTGTTCTTCTAAGATACTTAAGAATAGTTTGACCGTTGTCAAGTGATCAAATCCTGAATTGAATTGATATCTACTAACCACTCCCTTTGAGTGACAGATGTCGAGCCTAGTACACATCATGACATAAAAAGGCTACCTACTACAGATTCATTGAGAATCCATCTCATTTCCTCACTTCTTGAGGTATCTTAGGATATTGTTCCTTAGACAAAATAATTCCATGCCTAAAAGGTAATAAAGCTTTTTTAGAATTTTGCATTGAATACCTGACAAATATTTTGTCAATATGTGATGCTTGAGACAAGGCTAGTGATTTGTTCTTATGATTCCTAATGATTTGGATCCCTAGAACAGACTAAGCTTCACCCAAATCTTTCATTTGAAACTAAGCAGCTGACAATTCCTTAATTTTAGTTGGAAAACCTACATCATTTCGAATGAGTAGGATATCATCCACATACATCACAAGAAATCTACTAAACTATTGATGATCTTCTTGTAAACACAAGGTTCATCAACATTTTGATCAAGACCATAAGATTTCACCGCAACGTCAAACGTCATATTTCAAGATCGAGATGCTTGTTTCAATCCATAAATGGACTGATTTAGCTTGCAAACTTTTTGCTATTTTCCTTAATCAATGAATCCTTCTTGCTGAGACATGTAAATTATCTCATCAAGATTACCATTAAAAAGGTAGTCTTGACATCCATTTGTCAAATTTCATAGTCATAATGTGGTAATGTACAAGAAAATTCGATAGATTTTAGGATAGTAACAGGCGAGAAAGTTTCCTCATAGTTCAGTCCCTCAACCTGGGTATAACCCTTTGCTACTAATCTCGCATTAATAGTTTGCACCTTTCCATCTACACCTTTTTTCTCTTGTAGATCCACTTGCAACCTATAGGTTTAACTCCATTAGGTTTATCTACAAGTTACCAGATAGAATTGAAGTATATAGATTTCATTTCTAGATTCTGGCTTTAATCCACTCATCTTTGTCCACATCACCCATTGTCTGCTTGTAGGTTAATGAATCCTCAGCGTCATCATCTTGTATGACATCTTGAGTTTTTGTTAAACCCAAATAATGAGTAGGTTGGGTTACAATCCTCCCACTACATCGAGGCTCCCTAAACTCTTGAGTAGGATGTACTCTACTGGATAAAGCAATATCAACAACTCTTATTGAAGTGCTTCCTTCTACAACAACTCTTGTTGAAGTTTCAGTAGTTCCTTCGATAAGTTCATTTAATATGATTTTACTTTTTAGTCTATGTTCTCTAATGTGGTCCTCCTCTAAGAAAGTTGTATTTGTCGATACAAAAACTTTATTCTCTTTTGGATCATAAAAGTGACCACATCTTGTTTCTTTGGAGTAGCCTAAAAAGAGGCATAATTTTGAACACGATTCCAACTTCTTCGAATTTTCCACAAGCACATGTGCTAGACACCCCCAAACCCTGAGATTGCGTAAACTACTTTTACAACCTCTCAATAATTCAAAAGGCATTTTAGAAACAGTATTTGACGGAACTTGGTCAAAATGTATGCTACAGTCTCTACTGCATAACCCTAGAATGAAATAGGTAGATAATAGAATTGGCAACAGGGCCGTGACGAGGCAGGAAGGGGTTCCCCGTCCTCATCCTCAATGGGGAACCTTACCCCCATTCCCCCCCCCCCCGGTCCTCGCCATTTAAAGGGAGGATGAGGGCAAGGATTCCCCGTCAGGGAAACGGGTCCTCACGAGGACCTATTCCCCATTTCCCCTTTGTTGGGGACCTTTTTTTAAAAAAAAAAAAAGAAAATTCCAAAAAATTTCTTTGGTTTAGGCTTGGACCATTTAGTTGAGCTTATATTAGGCTAAATTAAAAAATAAAATAAAATATCTAATATATTTATATATATGATATATGATATATTTAAAAATCTAATCAACACGGATTAAGTCAGGGTCTAAAGAGGTCCTCGATTTGATCTCATCCTCAGTCAAATTAGGGATTCTCTACACTGGTCGTGGCAGGGCTCTGTAGGGACCTGACCCCGTGGGGAACTTTGCCAACCTTAATAGAGAAGCATAACTCATCATGGATTGAACCATGCCTAACATGGTTCTGTTTCTCCTTTCTGATACACCATTTTGTTGAGGTGTACTGGGTGCTGAGAGTTCAAATGTGATTCCATGTTCATCATATAGTTATGGAATCTTATATCCATGTACTCTCCACCTCGATCTAATCAAAGTGTTTTTCTCTTTTTACCCAATAAATTCTCAACTTCAGCCTTATACTCCTTGAACTTTTTGAGTGTATCAGACATATGCTGCAACAAGTAAACACACCCATATCTAGAATAATCGTCAGTAAAAGTGACGAAGTATTCAAACCCTCATCTTGCTTTAACGCTCATCGGTTCACAAACGTTTGAATGTATAAGCTTCAAGGGTTCTTTGGCTCTATAACCTTTTATAGAAAAATGTCGTCTTGTCATTTTTCCTTCTAGACAAGATTCACATACTGGTAAAGAATTTTCTTATAACTCGTTTAGCAGTCCATTCTTAACCAACCTCTCAATCCTATTGAAATTAATATGACCTAATCTTAAATGCCAAATATGAGCATTTTCTTTTAGAGAAACCTTTTTTCTTTTTTTTTTCTTTTTTTTTTTTTTTTTTGTGTGTGTGGTTGTAGTGTTGAACATTTCAACATTATGGAGCATTTGAGAAACTAAAGACCTTAGTACATATAAGTTACTTTCGTTTGTTGTTGAACATATATCAACACCAACTTTTAGACAAACACTTTATCACAAATAAAAAATATATTATAAGAGTGTTCTAACAAACATGAAATTGAAATCAAGTTCCTCTTGAAATTAAGAACATCGTAAACATTGTCCAACAATATAAACTTTGAATTGAAAAATAACTTTAAGCTCCCAACTGCAACCTTCGAGACGACCTCCCCTATTCCAACCCCTATATTCATCTCTCTAGCCTCAAGCTGCTTCCAGGAACTAGTTTCCTGTAAAGAAGTACAAACATGGTTAGCGGCTCTTGAATCAAGTATCTAGGTATTATTATCATTTTCCATTAAACACGTTTTAGAACCAGTAAATCATATTTACCTTCTTTTTCCTTCCTTTTTTTTTTTTTTTGGCAAAATACTTAAGAAAATTTCTCTTCTAGTGACCATTCTGGTTGCAATGGAAGCAGGTTCTTGCAACTTTAACCTTTTTGCCCTTTTGGACAGTAGTAGCAGTGGTGGCTATTCCCCTTTGCGCCCCTTTTTCTCTTCCACTTCTTGACACCAGAAGAGGAATGAGCTATAGATTTAGTTCTAGAGGTCGAACCTTTGTGGAACTTCTTCTTGGAGAAGGCAACATTTGCCTCTCCACTGGTTCTTTTGACTTTCATTAAAGACTCAAAAGTCTGCAGCTCGTTAAGAAGGGTGGTAAGGTTGTAGTCAATTTTGTTCATAACACAATTACTATGGAATTATAAGAAACTATCTGGCGGAGATTCCAGAATAAAGCTCACTTGATTGAGCTCATTTTGTTCATATTTATTGCATGCTTATAAACTATTTGACTAATTCACCTCCTAGGTCAGTTCCAAATAGGGGTATTCTGTTTTCATCAGCTTAAATACCCAGCATAGATAGAACATTCCTTGGACAAAGATCCTTTATAGGAAAATATTTTATATATTTAATCTTTTACAGAATTCATTTTCATCCTATTAAAGAAATTAAAAGATAACCTATTTCTAATACGTAACATATGTCTACGTGAATCAATTTTAAACCATTTAAAAGTAATTTGGACCTATGTTTGCATGCAACTCTTGATTATAGATTTTAATCTAGTTAATTAAACTTATACCCATTATAAAATAATGAATTATTAAAACCAATAATTTGCATCTGATGACATTGATCAAATATAACAATTATAGTTATCTGAGTAATATCATGCTCAATGTAAAGTTTATTTTCATCCAATAATAATAACATTTATAATAATCATCCATGAAAATAAATATATATATTCATTTTCATTAAACAATATAATAATTATATTATTACTAATAAAAATAATTCACATGCTATCATACTATATAACAATTATATTCTAATATGATGCATGAGCATGATTAATTATAACATAACACATTTGTAAACCCCTAAGCTTTTTTTACCAAATAGTTATGTTTAAGTCCTCTTAATTAAGTGTTTAATGCCTTTAAAAGTAAGTGTTTTATGATGATAGCATCGTATGTAATGTTGTGAAAATATGATGAGCATGTAGGTGTTGTTAAAGAAGAAGAAAATTTTTAAGTGTTAAAGGTAAGGCTCTTAGGTTCTTTAGAAGGTAGGAAAATATTCTAAGTTTGGAAGGTTAAACTCTTGGGTGAGTGAAAAAGAATTAACACTGAGAGGGAAAAGAGAGATGTTTATGCAATGAAATCATGTCAATGTGTGTGATAAGTCATGCCAGTTCATGCGACCAACTCTTTCAGATGACATATGGCCAAGTATTTAAGGAAAAAGGAATTATATCTAAGTGTGGTTGTGGGGGTTTTGGGAAGGTCATGAAGGAAGTTAAGTTAAGGGTCAAGTATGACACTGGCCGAAGCTAGTTAGAGTGGTATACGATCATCTCCTAATTACCATGCAACCAAAATAATAGCCAAGTATGAAGTAGGTTATGAAAATGGATGAGGGTCGATTATTTACACAAGGCTTGCCAATAATGTACCAGGACAGAGAGTGCGACGATGGCCCAATTATGCGATAAACAACAAATGGACCCAAGTGATCGCAAGCCCTATGCAATGAAATAAGTTAAGGATTTCGGTCTTAATAATTTGTAGTGGGCTAAGTGGTAGCGTTAGGAAAGGTTAACTAAGGATTAATGGGCCAAAGGGCATTTAAACAAACTTCTCATGCAAGCCTAAGTATAGATAGGCTTAGCAAAAAATGAGACTGTTTTGCGAAATTTTCCTACGCCTAAGAGAAGTGTGAATGCTTGTTGAGGCTCTGAAAGCGCTGAAGGATTTCTGAGCAAGTTGAGGAGATTTAAAAAGTTTTCCAGCTGAATCAAAAAGGATTTGATACTCAAATTTTAAGGTAAGTGAGCTATGAAGTTTTTAGTAAGTTTATCAAAAGGAAAATTAGTTAATTAATAACTGGAAATAGATTATGAGGTTTAAAAGGTTGAATATGAATTAATGTTATTGATGAATAAGCAGGCAACTGCATACGAAGATTAAGTAAGTAGTTGGTTTGTCAAAGAGTGTGACGATGCACAAAGTCATGAAGTAACGAGGGTTGGTTGACGCATAGACATAGAAGGGTGTCTTTGCGACCATAGAGCACCCAATAGAGAGGGAAGCCAGTTTCTAGACAGGAAAAGGTAATGTGGCTAAGTATAAGGGATGCAATGAACTCAATTATGATGCGATGATGATATGCGATAATGTTAAGTTAAGTATTATGTTAAGCTAAAAAAGGAGCTAATGATACTAACCATGGGACCTCTTCTTATTATAGGGCAAACGCAAGTAGAAGAAGCTTACAGACCCTTTGGATAAGTAACTTAAGACAATGAGTAACAAGTTTTAACAAATTTTTTCCCGAAGATAGTTTTTATGAACATTGTTATCGCATATGCAGTTAACATGAAGTTTTCATATCATGTTTTAGTGGACTCATGCTTTTAATGAATGTTGATTACATGATCCATGTTTCAAATGTTGAAGTTATTTATGAATTTAGCATGCGTTTATCAGTAAGCTTATACCATTTTTTATAGCATGATAAAGTTTAACCAAGGAATTCTATAAGTATGCTTATTGTTTTACGAGGCACCATGCGTTGATAATAAAACTATGAGGAATGTTTTAAATGAATGTATTTTCTGCCATGTGCATAAATGTTTTGTGCCTTGTATAAATCATACTTCAATATTGGTACTGAAGGTATGGTAAAGTACCCATACTTCAGTTGTGTTAGGGATCCTTAACACCGAAGGTATGGTAAGGTGGTCAGCTCTACATGCACGTATGACTATGTTGTTGACGTTGATGAGAAGGTTGTCTCTCAACTAAGATTATCAAGGATTGAGAAAAAGGGCTCTCTCACATGTTCAGACAATGGAGTAGTGGTGTTTTCTAGAAAGATACTAATGAGTATTATTTCAGGGTTTTTACGAGATGTATTTTATGGTTCCAGTTTCATTTTCAAAACCCTGATTATGATTTTATAAATATTCAATGATAAGCATGTTCACATTATTTATGATTTAAAGCATGTTTTATTTAGGATAGTCACTCACTGAGTATTTTAAGCTCATTCTTTAAAATGTTTTCTTTTCCAAGTAGTGGTCGCGTCCCGAAGCTGAGTAGATCTGCCAGTCAGTCATTATCCAGGATTTTCTCCAGAGAATAGTATTTAGATGGTTCACCATACTTGTTTAACTATGGTTTTGCCTGTACATATCATGGGGATCTGGGTAGAAATACTAAGACAAGGATTCAAATTATTATAATGTTTGTTACTAGTTTAACTGTGATGTGAATGAATGTGGATTTTTAGATCAATAGCACATGTGTTAACATGTTGTTATGGAATAATGCTTGGAACAATTATAGTATTGAAATGTTTATCAAGTTGCTATGTGCTAAGGATACTAGTTACAGAGTTTAGTAGGATAGTAGTTGTCACAAAATGGTTGCCAATTGTTGTCCTCACATCTCTTCTTGGGTTAAAAGGGTAATCTGAGGAGGGGTCTGATAACTTATATTGAAAAAGATGCATAAAATATGTTTTTCTTAACGTGGGGTTTTAAATTATATGACATACATTATACATATTACTAATTTAATCATACATCGAATTCAAAATTAAATTAAATAGAAAAATAAACTGAATTGGGCACCCCTAAAAACATATTAATTAAATTAATATAACTAATTTATATTAATCTAATTAATTAAAATATTAAAAAAACAATAAAAATGGCTGCCAAGAAAATAATACAAAAGGTTGCCATGAACTCGCGACCGCTCGAACGGACTCCCCACGCGTCAACTGCTTCGCAGCGTCGCGACACTACGAAAAAAACCAATGTTCTATTTTGTGTCGGAGTGTCACGACACTAAGGTATAGCATCGAGACGCTGCAAGAAAGAATGCAATAATCTCCTTAAAAAATGCACTGAAATCCTTTGTTTTCGATCTCGATTTTCAGCAACACTTACTAAACTTGTGGCCCGAACTTACAGAGTCGATTGCTAAATTAAAGGCCCAAAAACAACGGGCCCTTACATAATCAAATCAAGTAAAAATAGTAATCTAAAATGTTAAATTCGAAAATGTCTATTTGCAAACCCACATTTATAATGCAGAGAAAACAACCCACATTTTTCTCTGACTTTTGTTTCTAAAAATCAAAAATCAAAATTACAAAAATTAGGCTCTAATACCAATTGAAGGGAATTGAATTTCTGTGGAAGCGTGTGATTGCCTTACAATTTTGAAAAATGATTTATGAGAAACTAAAATCGATAAAGTTATGGAAATATTCAAAGGATAAACATACAAAAGGACCTAAGCATGCTTCCGATGAAGAAGAGGGGAAGAAATGAACTCACTCTTGTGGATTCTTTTCCTTCTTCACGTTCTCCCCTCCAAAAGGTCACGAACAATCTCGAGCTTCTCTGCAAACAAGAACATCATCTCTAAGGCTATCTAGTTATTCTCTTAGAATAAAAAGGGAATTGGAAGTGAGGGCTCCAAGACTTTTTTATGGAGAAATTTTTAGAGAGAAATTCTTTTGGAGAAGAGAGATTAGAGAGAAAGGGTGGAGGCTAGGTTATTTTTCACAAAAACAAAATCCTACGCTAAAAGGGTTATAGTAGTATATTTATAGGGAGAGAGGGTAACCACTTCTCCAAGCTTATCCACTTTCCTCCTTTTAGCTAATTAATTAATTAACTATTATTTAATTAATTAGCATATAAATTAAATAATTACATACTAAATTAAATTTAATATAAAGTTAATTGATATTTATATGCATATATCTCTTTATGAATTCAATTCATATAAATCTAATATTTGAATCTCATTCAAATATATCTCTCTTATAATATAGTTTGAATTATAAATCATATATATCAGAATTCACTATGCTTTATACTAATCATATTAATATAAAATTACTTTAATTAATTTGAACAATTCAAATAATTCCTTTTACTATCCTTAGCGAGCTAACAAGGGAACCATATGGATCTAGAAGCTCTAATGAAATGAGATAATTTAAATAAACTCTTTTAATTAAATCAATCAATATTCATTAACTATCAATTACTCCACTAATAAAGATCGATAGCTGCAATCTTCGCATTGTAGATGTATTTCTGTGTTCATGGATATAACCAATCAACAGAAAGTCGACTCTTCACAAATTGCTCATAACTACAACTTGATCAAAATACTGTTTTCCCCTGTAGTTACATCTAACTTCTTAAGTACCAATGATTCCTCTAATGAACAAACACTTTATAGTCCAACTATAAACTAACACCTCCCGGGCAGGTTGAGGCTTCATTGTTTAAGACCTGTAATCAGCTGTTGAGGGAGCAATTTATCTACTTTTCCTATGATCGGGAAGGAATGAATTCATTCTTGTGTAGGTGTGTTCGAACAAATCCTCAAAATGATAAGTTTGTTGAGTCTGCTAACTTAGTCACTCTCACCCATAGAGATCAAAGGATTGTCCTCATAGATAGGAGTTCACAACTCACTCAAGGTTAAGGTTAAGTCACCTATGATCATCCTAGTGATATATTGGTTTATTCAAGTAACAATGTTATAAGAGAAACCAATCATTTCGTAGTCCGGGTCTTGTATAAACTCTTTATACATGATACCCCACTCACATGTCTCTATGTGAACAATATGACTCATATTGTCTGTAACATTTACAACTTAGGTAACAATTACAAAGTGGGTCGTATCCGCAGTATTACCAAGATAAGACACCCAATCTTATCTATTTACTGCACACCTTTTAGGTTATAAGGTGAATATGAACCACTTGTATGTTTACCACATACTGTTCAAGTGACATCACATAACCTTATCTTAGTTTATTGGATTGAATTAGTGCAGTCTGAATTTCAAATAAGTCAAATAAAATATCTCTTATTTTATTAAATAAATAATTTGTTCTTTCATAATACAAACTACAAGATATACAAAATTTAGGACACTAAATCCAACACATATATGTACAAACATGTACTTGTTAATAATTACAAAACTAGACAAATACAATGTGTATATAAGATATAATCGGGGACAAACATGTTGGTGTATATACAACTGTGTACAAATGGTAAAACATTGAGCCTAGATTTTTCTAACACATAAAACGAGAATAAGAGAATACAATGTGTACATGAGATATAACAGAGATATAAATACATTGTGTATTAAAACGTTGAATCTGTATTTTTGTAAAAATTAAAACTTTGAATGGGTTCCACTGGCGTCTTGAATTTTAATCCAAAAACAATAATTCAAAAAATAAGAATCCAACATTGTTTGAGCTAGTTTGTTTGTGAAGAAAAAAAAACAATAATTAAATTCAAGAGAATAACAAAAACGTACAAAATAAGGATAAATTAAAAAGAACAATGATTCAAAAAATAAGAACCCAAACACATGTCATTGAGAAAAACTTATCGGTCTCGATATGCAGAAAAAGAACTAGGAAAAAGAAAACCATAGATAGAACAAAGAATGAATGAAGCTTCTGTACTCGCTAATGAAAATGGGACCAACATCAAGATCTTGCGAATAATCTAAGCAGCCCAATGAAAACCAGTGAAATTAAACTTAGTTTGTCAGAAAAGAAGATTCCTTCGATTTTATAGTTTTTTCTTAGATTTTATATTTTAGAGATAATAAACTGATATTGGAAATAATAATAATAATAATAATCAGAGTAAGAAGACAAAAAGGAAAAGAAAAAAAAAACGGTTTGTTTTATAATTTTTTTCTAGGATTTTATATTTTAGATACACCCTCCAAAAAAATAAGGAAGGCTGATAGAGGCCAAAATCGGAATGACACACAAAAAATTAGGCATGCCTCAAGCACGTGTGGCCTTTTTTCAAGATTTTTAAACATTTGGCCATATTTCACTAAAATGGCCATCTAGTGCAAATTTCCACAAATTTTAAGCTGACAACGTTGAAAAAATGACAAAAAATAGTAAAACGAATTTAAATAACCGAAAATAATTATTAGTAAATGATCAAATACTCTAAAAACAATTAAATTAAGTGCAAACGAGAATTTAAAGATACAATACTTCAAAAACTACTTGAATATCATGAATACACTCTATTTAAACATTCCAGAAGTAATAATTAAAAATCACCTCATATGGTCCTTCACGCTTTTGACTGTCAATAGAACGCATGCATGAAAGCCTACGACCCGACGACAATGGTCGTCAGAAGCTTATGGATGTATACAACGATGGACTTCTTCCAATGTGAGAGCAAAGTTGATTGTGTCATGGCAAGTGAGTATGTGAAGAAATTGCAACCTTTGGATGATGTGACTAGATAAGGAGAATCCGTCAATGACAAGCTTAGAAACCTAACACGCGTGCGGGCGACCAAAACCAATGACTTTTAGAAGCTAGTTGAGATGATGGAATTCAAGGGAGGATTGTTGAACCAACGGTGATAGGCATGATATTGAGGAAGAGAGAGATTTGGGGGAGAGGGCAATTATTAACTAAAAGAGAAAAAGATTTTATGGATTTTTGTTACTTTATTTAGATTGTTGAATAATATATATGTTATAATAAGAAATTGCAAACAACCTATATTTGATCTTGAAGATGTAGGGTAGGATTACAATTTCTTTAAACTTTTTTATTTATTTAAATTTTATTAACATTATTAGATTAAAAGGAAATCTAGGTTTTAAAATTCTATTAAAATCTATTCTGACGCATCAAATTCTTTTATTTATTTATATATATATATATATATACACTTTAATTCTTTTCTATCTCAAATTCAAAATTTTTACCAAATATAGATTCAAAATTTTCAAACGTCATAAGAAAATGTATAAAAAAAATTTTTAAAAAAAACTACATGAAACTAAATCAAATCGAAAGAAGGTTACAACATGATAAGAAAATGTATAAATAAATCGAAAAAATGAAATAAAATCGAATTTGTTTCACAAAAGATATATTTTGAATACATATTGTTGGAGAAAAATTAGGAAGATATAAAATTCTATTATAATTTGAAATGACAAGAATAATGGCTTACAACTTCACATTATAATTACACTATATACGTAAATGTATATTGTTATAATAAAAAATTGCGAAAAATATTGGTTCAAAACCTTTAATATTTTACATTATAATTACCATATATGTTGGGAAAACTCTCATAACTATGTATTACAATTAAATTAGTTAAATCTTTTTTTAAAAAAAAACAAGGCACATATTTTTCTAAAAAAATAAGATTAAATCTAACAGTGTACATATACACACGTATAAAAACTTTAAAAAAAAAATAAATCATGAGATAAAACATACATCTAATAATAATATATGTATCTAAAAAACTTTTAAAATAATAATAATAATATATCAGGAGATGAAACGTGAAAATTTTGGAAATATGAAGAAAAAAATTACAATTAAATTGGTAACAATATGTGTAGAATAATGAAAAAGATTAAGATACAATTATACGTAGTCACAAATATTTAAATAATTGTTGATTAGTAAGATAAAATCAAATTTGATTATAAATGATAAATTCAAATTCAGAATTGGAGGAAAAAATAAGGAAGAAATTGATTTTTTTTAATCAATTTGAAAAGTAGTTATCAAAATTTAATTTCATAATAAAATATAAATTTTCAAATTCAAAAGGGACAAAAAAAAATTAAATGGTGCTCATTTTCTATTTTGGTAAATCTGTAAGGTTATAATATGTTAACTTAAGTTGATTAATTACACTATATTTTCAGTTATTAATCAATCTCTACATATTTTCGGTTATGAATACTGATGGATTTGATTTCCCACCAAATCTAGAGATATATAATGAATTAAAATCAAAAGGGTGATAAAAAAATTAAAAATAAATTAATTTTGAATATTTTCAAAAATAGATAAATCAAATCAAATCTGATATGAAGCTGCCAATTTAAATTTCAAAATGGGATAAAAATCTGGTATTTTATCTCTGGAATCCGTTGGTTGAAATCTTGTAACCAATTATTCCAATTACATTGTATTTATATTGAGAATTGATACACGGTCTCATAACCGGAGATTCCATTTACACCGTATTTCCATTGAGAATTGATACACTATATAAAAATTACATAGTAATCTAAAAAACTGTTATTTGATCATACTAGGGGCAATTTGGAAACTAAAAAAAGTATATGTGAGGTGCGTAGCATGTGTTTGCCACAAATCTTATTAATTCCGTTTTTGACAAAAATGAAGAGGACCCCTCCAATTTTGCATTTTCCTTCCATTTCTCAACTATTATAAATGTTGAAAACCCTTTGTAGGGCTCTAAAGGTGGGCTTTAATTTGGGCCTGAAAGTAATTGGTTCAGCTTTATACGACCAACTTTCAGCCCGTTAAATGTCGCGGAAATAAAAACGAGCAGTTATTATTATTATTATTATTATTTCTTGAAAGTTAATATTTATTAAATGAACAAGGCTATAAATTCATTATTGTTCAATAGTTTTCAACCTTCTTCATTTGAGCCACTTGCTAAATTTTAGAAGTGATGAATGATAACTTACCAAACATAATATTTAATATTTGATGAAAAATTAGAATAGAAATATGTTTTTATAGGAAATTAACAGGGAAAAATAAATTTTTTTTCCAAATTTCTTAAAATTAGTTCAAATTTTGAGTTTTCTTTTTGTCAGATACCATTTTTATCGTCTACCAATTTCAATATTTGTTCATGTGAAGGACTAGAACAAAAAGTGTTAATACATAAAAGACTAATTAAAAATTTCTAAATAATAGGAACTAAATTTAAATATCCAAAAACCTTGAGGCTTACGGGTATTTAGCTAAAATGAACCATTTTTAAAGTTCAAGAATGACTTAAGTGGAAGTGTATCGGTAAAATTACTTTTCCTTATAAACAAATACCTATGTAAATTATTTTACAGGATTGGACACAAACCCTTGCTTCTGTTGCAAAAGCCACTTCTACCGTCGCCCTTTTTTTTTTCTTTTTAATTTTTCAACAAGGTAACTCTCTCAATCTGGGGTCCAACATGAGATGATATATCTCTACATCTTATATGATCTTAGTATTTGGAAGCTCATTATCCTATCTCACTAATTTTAATTGTTTGTAGGCCTATTTTTAGAACGTGTTTTGTATCTCACAGTTATTTTCCTTTCATGTATTGTATATCATCTTAATGCTTGAACGTATCATACTCGATCGTTCATATTCGATCAGAACTCTCCAGACATCAGACTTCCCCACATCCTATATCATCTTAGCACTTCAAATAGTTCCTAATTTCATATGTATATATATGTGTGTGTTTTGTGTGTTTTGCTACAACAAAAACCTAAACAAATTTGAATGGACCAAGCCCAACCCAAAACTTCAATATGCATCTTTAATTTGACTTCGGTCAAAATTTTGCAACTTCATTATACATTTTTCAATTTTGACTTTTGGTCAAAATTACAATTGACCTTAAAGATAAAAAATATTTATATAGATATATATATATTTAGTGGGTGCTTCCATAGAGTTTTGTCTCGACCCTAAACCTAACACCTTGTTCACCTACCTTTCATGAAAGTTTTTATTATCTTTTGCTACAATTCACGAGCTTCATTAAATAGTCACTGACATTATCAAATTAATGGTTATTATTAAGTAGCCTTAAATTTTGTTCCCCCAATAAAATAGTAGGTTTGAGGGGTAGGCTATAGATTTGCTTCATTTTCTTTTTGTTTCTGCAATATTTTGGCCGTGTGATTTGAATGGTGACCCACTATTAATGTGGAGAGTTTTTTATCTCTTGTTCAGCTTAAGCTAGTTGAGATCACCATTCTCCATGAAAAATATATTTTTAAAGCTTTAGAATTAGATCTTCATCATTGCTAGGTTGAAGCAAATTCAAAGATTCTTTTAAATATTCTGAGAGAAAAATCATAACATGTCAATCCACCTATTCCATTAGTAACATTCATTAAAAAAGGCTCAATATATATGTTTTCATTGTTAATTGAGAGTGTAATTAAGTTTTTCATTGAAATTGCTTCCCATGCTCATACTTCCTAGTTTTTTCGCGTTGTCATTCTAAAAATATGTAGTCATTTTTTACGGTAGATCCACATAACACAATCCTCATGGTGCCATTTATTATTATTAGTATGTCACCACGTGCCAATGCACGTGCATGTTTTAAAATTATTAAACAATTAACTTTTAATTTTGATTCTACCAACATATTGTTGGGTTGATTATTTTAAAAATTATTTATTTATTAGAGTGCTATATGTTTTATCTTAATTGGTTTGTGGAATATTTTTATGATTTTTTTATTTATAAGAATTTCTCTTGTTTTTATTTCATATAGGCTATATTTGAAAATATGGTAGATCTACCACAGAGTAAAATAACATCTTCTCTTAAACTCAAAGAAGAAAAAAAAAACTTTTAAATTTCACTATCACTTAATGTGAACTTGTCGAAGGACCAACAATGTGTACTTTTCTAGTTTTACTTTGAGACTTTGTCATGCACAAAAAAAATAACAATGCTGAAATGACCTATGATGCAAGCATGTGAGATATCTACCGTACTCACATTTACCTATTTCTTCACTCCCTCTAAACTATGGACACCTCTTGGGGCCGAAACCTACAACTCAAGGTGGGAGTATAAAAGTGAGGTCTCACTCCCCTATCTTAGCAATGTGAAATTCTCAAAATGTTTATTTCCTTTAAAACTTAATTTTTCACCAACCATAGTTATTTAGTTAGGCTTGTTTTAGATGTATAAGTCCATTAACTCTATTTTAACCTTTATATTAAAGTATGTTTTCATTTCGTTGTAAGGTTGAGAATCGCTAATATGAATCTCCAATATTTCTCTCTCTACTCTTGATTTTTATCTCTCACTCTATAAAACTTCTCACATAAAGCCTAAATGGGTTTTTGATTCAATAAAAAAATTGTGATCCAATCAAGAATGATGATCCCAAAAGAGGCACTATCTTGAGGGGACATGGTGAGAATTTCACATTGAAAAACACACGAAGGGATCTCACTCTCCTTATAAATAGATGGACTACTCCTTTCTTTACCACTTCGTTTTGAGATGGAACCTGATGTTATCTAGTAGATAATTGATACAAACATAACTAAACTAACATTAAACACATACTCTCGATTAAAAAAAAAAAAACTCAGAATTTCAAATTCCCAACCTTACATATTGTCAAACTAAAAAAAACACACACACACACACAAAACACAACACAACAACAAATATTGTTTAGAAAAATGCGTATATGGCTTAATTAATCAATCGAGGTATGATGAAGTCGCTACATTTTCCATATCTACTATCCTACTATATGCTTAATAGACACTTTTGCAGGTCGAGTACATTTCAAAACACATTTATCTTTGTAAATCACGTAAAAAAAAAAATAGATAAATATTTTAAAAACTAAGAAGATCTAGTTTCCTATCTAACAAAATATGCTTAGATAATTAGGTGTGAAATGCAAAAATGAATGCAACTATCTATAATGTGACTAAATATTTTGATTAAAATGTAAGTTTGGTCCTTGTAGTTTGAAAAAAAAAAATTAGAATTTACTTCTTATGATTTTGTAAAATTCTTGTGAATAATCTCAACGGTAGAGACTATTAATGGTGATTTTATCAAATCATAAAGACTATTTATAAAGTTTTATTTTTAAATTTTTACTTACCTTGAATCATTGGGACCAAATTTATTATTTAAACATTTTTTTTTCTTAAACAAAATAATAGAGATATGAGAATAGACAAATAAATAAATAAACGGGTAAAAATGTGGTGACGGTTAAGGAGGGACGAAGGAG
This sequence comes from Benincasa hispida, assembly GCF_009727055.1. NCBI lineage: Eukaryota > Viridiplantae > Streptophyta > Magnoliopsida > Cucurbitales > Cucurbitaceae > Benincasa > Benincasa hispida. The sequence goes on along the minus strand of NW_024064924.1, from coordinate 760,608 downwards.
GAGGCACGTGCGGCTTGTGCTTGTGCCACGTGATTCTCGTGTTCCAACTACAAGTACAAATTGTTTTTGGGAAATTGAAAAACAAGCGCCACTTCCAAATTTTACGAATTTACTATTTTATCCAATTAGGGTCCGTCCTCCGTGGCATCACTTCCATTGCCTAACGCTTTCGCCTTTTCATTCTCTCTCCATTCCACCACAATCTACAATACAATTATATAACTACCAGGTTATTCAAACAAACCTAATAATCCGAAAAAATCGATCAATCTAATTCAATTGATACGATTTAAATTGAATTATCATCTCATTTGAGTTGAATTGAGTTTAAATAAACGAAAATTTTATTCAGGTTTACGAATTCACTTAATATAACCAAAACCAACTCGAATCAATTCAAACTTATCATCAACTTTAAAATATTTATCTTTTGTTACTTATAATATAATTATTTATACTTATATTGATTTTAGTTTTATTTAATTTCATCATTTTTTAATAATTTATTCTCCAACGATTCTTAAAAATGATTTCTTATCGCATTGAAAAGAAAATTTTCATTATATAAATTGATATAAATTGAAATTGAGTTGTTATTCTTAATTCAATATATGAAAAATAATTAAATCAAATTTTTACGTATTTACATTTTACTTTTTTTTAGAACAAAAATTTAAATAAATGACCCCAATAACCCGAACCAACCCAATTTAAATATTCATAGTTGGATTGGGTTGGATTAATTTTTTAATAATGGTTATTTGGGTTGAAGAAATTTACAACTCAAACAATTCGGCTTGATCTAAAAAATCTTTTAACCCAACTCAACTCAACTCAACCCAACCCAATTCAACTCAACTCAACTCAACTCAACTCAACTCAACTCAACTCAACTCACAAACACCCCTAACTACCCTTCAATTTCTCTTATTTTCATAACTATTTTTTTACAATAAAATACTATACGGTGCTTATACTTTAAAATTTATTTACTTATAATAATTTTATATTAAATTGTCCAGCCATAGTTTTTGTATTTTTTATAAATCTTAAATTTAGGTTCAAATACTAGTTTATGGTTGATTTTTGAAATTTTTTTTATCTATTAACACTTTTACTATAAATTTTGAAAAGAAATGAGATATTATTGTATTTCAATATTGAAATTTCCATTAACATCAATATTTACACATTATGGCACACAAGGTGAAAATAGACGGCTATAAGTCGAATGCATTAAGCGATGATAGATAAGTTAATAGTAAGTAATAACATTATTAGTACGACTTGAGAAAACTAATAATTGAAAATGAATATATTATTTATGCGAGTTTAAATGGCCAATGAAACTTTAAAAAAAAGTAAAAAATAAAAATTTTTATGATTTTGGTCATCTCAAATGTTACCATACATAATATTTAAAAATGCATTTGATAACTATTGATTTTTTATTTTTGTTTTTTAAAATTAAGTCTTTTTTATCCACTGTCTTTTGCATTATCTTTAAGTACAATTGTTGAATTCTTAGCAAAATTTTAAAAACAACAATTTTTGAAAGCTATTTTTTTTAGTTCTCAAAAGTTAGCTCGATTTTTTAAACGATTGGTGAAAATAATAACAAATGAAGAAATTTAGAGGTAAAAGTAGGGGCAATTGATAAAAATGACCCATTGGAAGTTTTCCTTTGAAAAAAATGACCCCTTTTAAAAAGAATATATTTTTTACCATTCAAAATTTACCATAGGTAGGACAAGACCATTATACTTTTTTTTTTTTTTTTGAAAAAGATTCAAAACTTTGGAAACCCAATAATCCCTCCCTCCATGACCGTTTTCTTGTTCAACCCTTCAAATTCCTTTCAAACTCCTCACATTCTTTCAGTTTTTCTGTAACATTTCGGTTCATCATCTTCAAGTTCATCTTCATCAAGTAAGTATTTATGCACATTTTAGGAGGGCTTTGTTTTAGATTTTTTGACATCGTTCTTGATTTCATGCTTTTGTGTATCTTTATCTTTTATTTTATAATAGTGAGTTTTGATCTTGATTTCAATGGACCATTGATTCATTATATTTTTCTTCGAGAGGTAGAGTGATAACTTGTAGAAATAAAGTTATTTTGGCTCTTAAGTTGGAACAACTAAGGTTTTTAATGATAAAATCTCCTCATTTTTAGAAGAAACGTATGGAATTACTCAAACATTAGCAAACTCATGCAAAAGAATGTTTATTACTAAATACTGCGGTACTAACGCGTTATATTGTAGGATTTCAACAAGAAGCTAATACATGAGTAAAAAGTGTCGCAGGCAAAAGTTCTAACGCATGGGCCATGCATCAGAGGGATTCAACGCAAAGAAGATTCATTGATTCAGGCTGTTTATGTCAAATTACCACTTGCAAGCATGGGCACTTGCAGCAAGCGGTGTCTGAAAAGCTTCTGAGTGTCAGGCAACTGACTAGGGCATGGACTTTAATGTTGTCCATCACCAAGCTGGAGATGACCAACGCCTATAAATAGATGAAATCCCTCCAGAGTTCGATACACATATACATACAGAAAATTTCAAGTTCTCACTCTCATAATTAACGTAGTCGTAGTGTTAGATCTTTAGAAGTTATGCTGTGGTACCAAGAAGAGCAAAAGGGAAGAGAATCACCATCACTGCTGGTCAAGGAGCGGAGGAAGCGGAGCTTGAGAAAGACACTTCATCCGATTCTTATACAAGTGATTGTACACAACTAGAATTGAGCCAAAGAGATACAAGAGATTGTACTCTGCGGCTTGACTCAGTTCCTTTCATCTCATTTATCGCTTTCATTTCATCTGATTAAATATTGCTTTTGTAAAGACAATCTGCTTCTTTATAAGTTCATATATTTGATCCATCACACTTTGCGTTTGTTTATTTCTTGTTTATGTTAAATGCATCTATACTTTATGCAAAACTTCATTTCAAACAAGCCAACTTGATCAATTGGTAAAAGCATCCTTAGCTTAGATTATTCGAAAAAGTAAATAAGCCAGCATCAAGTAGAACGCCTAGTACATTTAGAGATAGACTTACTGGTGTTTATTACATTCTGTGTTCGACGCATGCATCCTAGAGATAGGTTTTGTATGTTATTCGCATTGAGAAGTGTCAAATAAGAGTCTAACGCATAAACAAAGATAAGCAAGCCACCTCACCCACATCACATTTTAGTTCGTGTACATTCATCTTAGAACGACGCATACCACTTACATTAAAATCCATTTTCGCATGATCCATCACTCACTACTCAACTCTTTTGTATCTTTCTACACAAGCACAACACCTTCGTGTAAATAACACATTTCTTCATATATTTTAGGAAACCCCTACAACAGCTACAACGCAAGGTCTGCGTTAGCTTAACCTGAATCCTTGAGTTCGACCCTGGACTTACCAGGAACCTAAATTGGATTTATACTTGGGTCTGATTTAGGAAAACTTGAACGTCAATAGGAGGAGTGTCGTGCGTTCTATTGCACATCTCTAATGCACCAACGCGTTACAAATACATAAACGCATCAAAGCATCAACGCATCATTTATACTTAGAACTTATTTTTCCAATTTATTTTATACAATACACTCCCAGCTCGAATCACGATAGCAACGAACATAGAAGAACCTAGGAGAGATATTATTAGTTTTTATCTTATGAGGAATAAGGTATCATTCAACCAAATAGAGTTTAACCTTAATACAGGACTAAAACATCAAACTAGAACTGTAAGGGGAGAAAATTCTTTTATTATACTTAGAACTAAGATTCTAAATGATAATAAGGGTATGAAGGCATATGATGGGTAAAGAGAGAAAAAAACAAATGGATTTTGAAAATTTAGTGATCATAGATGATTGGAATTAATTTTGTAATCAGGACTAGAGTAAGAAAATCTTTGCAAATACAATTAAACGATTCAAACAATGATTGAAAGATAAAGCACATACATATAAGGGCAATGTAGATGGAAAACAACAGACGTACAATCTTTACGGGTTACCCCATGCTTTTTAGGTAATTTAATTAATTTTATTTAATGAATATTCATTGAAGTACACCACTAATACACACTTATATTTCATATAGGTATGGGCACACAAAACGATTTCATCATTATCCAGTCACGTTGCAAACAGATTGAATGACAATGCGATACCAGACATTTTGAGATGGTCGTGCTCACATTCTCCTCCATATGGAGTGATTAGAGACGAAGTCTTTGGGTCAGATGCAGTATGTTTCTTCTTAATTTTTTTGGGTTAGAATTATTTTGATGATTATAGCTTCTTAGTTTATTTATTCATGATTACAATATTTTGTAGGTTAGCATGACATTGCAACTCCTTCCATCTGAGGAAGAGATTCAGTTTATGAATCGTATTATGGAGCCACCCATCCCTCCACTTGCATCACCTGCACCACCTACACAACTAGAACTACCTCTATCCATAAATGATGGCGATGTTGCCAGACCTTCAAACACTAAGGAAATTGATTACAGTGATAGTGAATAAAGGCATCACAAGAAGACCAAGAAAAAGTTGAAGAAGTATCACAAATTGATTAAGTTAATCAAAGGTCTTGATCGTTGCATAGAAAGTTTGGAATGTGACCTAAAGCATTAAGAAGTACTTGCAATGATTATCGAAGGTAAGGATATACCATTATGATCCTTGTTGTCTATTCTCTTCGTACATAAGTCATCCTATCTAATACTTATGCATGCATGGAAAAGATGTTGATTGCACTAGAGGTGGGGACCATGGAGGTACAAGTGATTGAAATATTTATCTTCCTGCAGATCATATTCAAATGTTGAACCAGGATTTTCAATTTGTAAGGTTTTACCAAATTTAGGTAACTTCTTGTAGGATTCTTCTAGTGACCCCTAAATAGCATTAACGCTTCTTTCCTTGCCCTCCATGCCTTGTCATAACTTAAACTCACACTATACTCTTGTTTTATATCATTCACAATGTCCTTCGGTCTATATGAACGAATAACGTCTTTAAACTTCACTTTATTAAATATCCGAGAACCCAACTAGAAGCTTGTCTATGATCATTAGTCAATATTTCATTTCTACATGTGTGGATATTGTCATACTTAGAGATCTTAAATATTTTACAATTTTTCAATTTAATGGCTCGAAGTCTTCATTTGTATTCTTCAACTAAGCATATAACTTTGTATATTGTTGTGGTCGATTTCTTCACCCTAAACCGAAAGTTACCTCTAATTGCTAACATAGATAACCACATCTTTAAATCCTTCTTAGATATAAATATGTCACAAACTTGCACATCTTCAAAAGAATAAGACTAACCTGGCATGATGATTGTGCTACTAGATGGATCCTGGTTACTTCCGCTGCATGCTGGTATGATCCAACATTTTTATCTACAAATGATGCTTTTCTTGAAGAAGATCATATGAGAGATCTGATATCTTGTGATAAGCTAGTATTGTGTTAAAGTTTCCAGAGAAGTTACAAAAAATCAACAAGTGTTGTTGATTTAGCTGGTCCTATAACAAAAGTTGTTAGAACTAGTAAAATGCATCTTTCTCAAGAGTTGAGAGTGCCTTGATGTAGTGGGAGGGTTGTGTGACAAACTACCCATAGTATGAGTTTAGTCGAAACTCAAACCACTAATATTTGATATTGACAGTTAAGAAGTCCATTGTATACTGATATGTTTACAGTGATCCTCTCGACTAAAGTGTTCGAGGGTCACCTAGTGGGACTAGGACTGTAAGATAGATAGAACTAGGGCAAGTGGGAGAAATATTGGGTATCTGATGCCCTAGTTTATTGTATTTATTCTCTTATTACTCAACATTGTATATATATTTGTATATATGTAAAATCCACTAGAGTTTTAGTCCAAGTGGGAGTTTGTTGAGTTGTATGTCCAAAAACTCGAAATTTGTAATGTTAAACATATTCTACTATCAATAAAGATGTTATTGACATTTATTCAATAAAATTGTTGTTGAATATGTAAATTGCACTTGTAAAGACTATATCTAATAAACTAAAGATCCATGGCTATTATACGAATCTTGAACTTTATGTTGCGACATAAAGATGGATCAAGTTCGAGTAAATAGCCAAAACGGTCTATAGTATATGAATAAGATTGGGTGCCTTATTCTAGTAACACTATCGGATGAAATCCACTCTATAGTTGTTACAACTTGTTGTAAAGTGCTACGAACAAAGTGACCCTGATTTGTTCATGTAGTGACATGAGGAGCGGGGGCTTCCTATGTAATGAGTTTGCATAAGATCATACAAAGAAATAAGTCACTCATACTTTATAACGTTCTTTACTGTTTAAGACTGGTTATTTCAAAGCGATGACCTAGGTAACTTGACCTTAATCCTAAGCTAACTATGAACTCTTGTTTATTTAGGATTATCCTTAAATTTTCATGGGTGAGAGTTGGCTCAATAGCGTTGGCTTAATAAGCATCCTATTTCAGGGGTAAGATCGAGTAGATGGTTGGGAACATAGGGTGCAAGATGAAATTCACTCCTTCCTGCTTTTAGGGATAGTAGTGAGGTTGTTCCCTTAAGTGCTGACTCCGGGTCTTGAACAAGGGGCCCCACCCTCTCATTGTCCCAAGAGGGACGGTTTAGTAATTGGATCACAAAGCAATTGTTCATTAGAGGATCAATGAGACTTAAGGAGCAAGATGTAATCTCGTGGGTAAAACAACTTTTGACCCAGCCATTATTACGAACAACCTGTGAACGGTTAACTTACTAATCATGGTTATATCGAGTGAACAAAATATATCTACAGAAAGGGGAGTGCAACTATTGGGCTTTAGTGGAGTGACTCGGTAGTTAACGAATGATGGTTAATTAGGTTAAAAAGTTTAGCCAGTTAATCTCAGATTGTTGGAGTCCATGATCTGTAGGTCCATAAGGTCCCTCTACTAGCTCATATTCCGCTAAACCTTAGAATAGTGTGACAAACGAATTTGAAGTGTTCGAATGCGATTTTTGGAGCAAAGTGTTAAATATATACGATATATTTAATCTAATGTTTAATTATGAATCAAACATAAAGAGAGAGAAAATATGAGATATTTAAATAAGATTTAAATATCAAGATTTTGAATAGGGATTAGTGTTGGATTTAATATTAAATTAAATTAATTAAATTATTTATTTAATTAATTAATATTAATTTAATTTTAAAATTAATTATTAAAATTAATTTTGAATTAAATGGAATATTCTTTCTCTTTATTCTTAATTTAATTGCATGCTTATTCTTTGAAATTAACCTAATTAGAGTACTTTAGATCAATTTTTCTTCTACTGCGCATGTGTTTATTCCATCAATTGGTATCAGAGTATGCTTAAAGTATTCAATTTTGGTTATTTTTTACATATGGTAGATATTGATTCATGTGATGAATGTTTGTGTGCTAATGTGGACAATTTCGATTTTGGCATCCAAATTTTCTCTTGGATTGTAATAATTATTGTAATTGCCCGATGTTTTATGGGCTTTAACATGTTGTGAAGGGTCTGTAAATTTACTAGAGTCATTAGAGTCATTTTTAGGCTATAATTGCTCAGTTCCGTCAAAGTGGACAACTTCAAACTTGGTGAAGAAAAGCTCACAGACTTGAAAGCTGCTCTTAGACCTGGTTTTAACCCAATAACCCGACCTAGAGTGGCGCCTAACTCGTGAGGTGATGCTGATGCGTATAGGCACTCTAGACCCGACCTGCGATCCGTTCGACCCGCTTCAGCGCCTGCGCCCAGCTCCACCTGCGTCAGTATCCACTTTAGCTTTTAGCTAGCTTAGGATGCCAAAAACAATTCATTTTAGTGTGTTTATTTAATTATGCATTGTGAATATATGAATTAAATAATTTATCTATTGTGTGTATATTGTATGCCATGTAGATTTAAAATCTCACCATAGGATAAGCATGTAGCATGCATTGTAAGTATATTATAAGTGTTATAATGTATAATATGCATGTGTTCGGAAGTGCATACTGAGATAGTTCCGTGAACTTCTGCTTGTATTCAGCTACCGATATCGATCCCTGAACTAACTTGAGAAACTCATCTCTCTTAGTCTCCCTAAATAAGCTAGGATAATATTTTTCCTAAAAAATTTCTCTAAATTCTGGCTAAGTCATAGGTTCAGATCGGCTTCTTCTGGCGTCTACGATCTTCCACCATTTCTCAGCTCCTTTATGTAGTAGAAATATAGCTAGCCCAATCTTACGGTCATTTGGACATCTCATCACGCTAAAGCATTTCTCAATCAAATCAAACCAGACCTCAGCGTCTCCTGAATCCGTAGCGCCTTCAAATGTTGTTGCACCTAAGGCTTTGAGCCTCTCAATACCGTACCTCTTTTATGGGTCTACCTGTAAGGACCCTACACTCGCTGCCAACCTCTAAGCGATCCTATCAAAGATTATTTCCTCTAACTGAGGATCTGCTCCCACTTGCGGGGTATTCGATTCACATTTCGAAGTTGTTTCTTGGACTACTGGACTTTTACCTCTCCTTCTACTTGAATCTGGATCCCTTCTAATTTTGGGATATCTAATGATAAGGTCAAGATCCCCATCTGCCATCTACTTGCTCTGCTTGCCACTTCTTCTTGGCATTCTTACCTAATTATAAAGGTGTAGGATTGTATCAACAACAGCGGAAGCACAAGGATCATCTAAGCACTCAAATTCACTAATTTTAGCAAAATATAAAGCATGCTTCTGTAGAAAAAAGTGGGTTTCAAGACATACTTTTTGTAAAACTTCTTCAAAGCTCCTTCTCTAACTGCTTTCTTCTCCATATCTTGTTGCAAACCACCTCAAGATCTTCCTCACTATTCTCTTGGTGCTCTAGATTGAGTGTGAAACTCAAAACAAGCTTGAATCAAGGGATGAAAGAGAAAAGCTCACTATAGCAACCTTGTTGAAGAACCCTTTCTTCAACCTGAATTTTCTCTAAAATTCTCTATTGACTGCATGCCCGATTTTCTCTTCAATCTCTTCATTATATTGCAGATCAACATGCAAAGAGAAGAGTTGCATGAGTTGCAGCTCATGCTTGGAGAAGACAAGGCCAAGATTTTACTTCATGTGTGAGCTACTTCGGTGATGGATAATGGAAAAACTCTTTTTTCCATTTTGTGTGTTTTTGGTTTTCCAATTTTCCAATTTTATCTAAAAATCAAAATTTGATTTTATAAAATCTATTTTGATTTTTTAAAATGAAAATTTAATTAATTTCATAAATTAATTATTAAATAAAACTTAATTAATTTAATATCAAATATTAAATTAATTTTAACACATATCCATCTTTATATATTTAAATATATAAATTCTCCTATTCCATTAATTCTAAAATTAAACATATAATTATTCTCGTATAATTACTAATTTCCTTAATTCTAATTTGAAACGTTTCAAATTAACTTATCATTCTATTCTAGAGCTAGTCCGTTACGAGCTAGTAGGGGGACCTCGCGGACCTACAGATCATGGGCTCCAACGATCCGAGATTAATTGGCTAAACCCATTAGACCAAATTAATCCCATTCGTTAACTAATGGGTCACTCTACTAAAGCCCATAGTTGCACTACCCTCACTGTAGATATATTATATCTACATGATTTAACCATAATCAGCAAGTCGACCCTTCACAGGTTGTACGTAATAACGGCTGGGTCAAATATCTGTTTTACCCCCGAGATTACGTCTTATTCCTCAAGTCCTTACTAATCCTCTAATGAACAACTGGTTTGTGATCCAATCACCAAACCAAACTCTCTCATCCCAGTGAGAGGGTGGTGCCTCTTATTCAAGACCTGGATTCAGTACTTGAGAGAACAACCTTTCTCCTATCCCTAAATTAGGTAGGCATGAACTCCGTCTTGCACCCTATGTCCCCAGCTATCTATCCAGTCCTACTCCTGAAATGGGAGTCTTATTGAGTCGACGCTGTTAAGCCAACCCTCAACTATGTAAATCTAAGGGCAATCCCAAATAAACAAGAGTTCATAGTTAGCTCAGGATTAAGATCGAGTTACCTAGGTCATCTAGGTGAAATAGTCAGTCTTAAACAGTAAACAACGTTATAAAGTAAGAGTGACTTATTTTTTGGTCCTGATCTTATGCAAACTCATTGCATAGGACGCCCCCACTCCTCTGGTCATAACATGTACGAATTAGGATCACATCATATGTAGCATTTTATAACTCTTTGTAACAACTACAGAGTAGGCCGCATCCAATGGTGTTACTAGAATAAGGTACCCAAACTCATTCATGTACCACAGATCATTTTGACTATTTACTCGAACCCGATCCACTCTTATGTCTCCACATAAAGTTCAAGTACTTATAGAATAGTCATGGGTCTTAGTTTATTGGATTTAGACTTTCATACAATTTATGAGATCAATAACAAGTATATTGATAACAGAAAATGTTTATTATTTTACAAACTGCGAGTTTTTAGGACATAAAATCCAACAAAAAGAGAGTGTGACAACATAGTTACCAACCCTTTATGTGGCACTTACTGCCTAACTGACCTATTTAGGAACCCTGAACATCTAAATGACAATCAAGAACTAACATAACTCTAAACATTAAGACAACCTTAGGGTACCATTCATAGAAACTTATAATATGGACATACAGAAGCAAGGTTTAGTGGATCCTACACACTCAAAACTAGTCCCTACTATGCAACAAGTGTGTACAAACATTTACAAAGTAACCACCTATGTTTCCTTCAACTAATCTTTAAGTGGCAGAGCAGTAGCGCAATTAACTTCTGGGGAGATGACCGCTACCTGGAAAGGAAAACATTTAAAAAAAACGGGTGAGCTACTAGCCCAGTGAGTGATTAAATTTAAAAACGTAAGTACCATGCTTAAAACTGGAAGCGAGGACTGAATGCTGTAAACTGTAAATTGAAACTTTGCCAAGCAAACATTTACATAAAACCTTTTAAACGTAACATGTCTGGAAATATAACTAAACTAATACTAGGTTGAGAAAGGGAACTCTTTTGTCCAACTCTCATTATAACCTAGGCTAAGGTGTGGACCCTTGTCATCACCTTACAACTAATCTTCATGTGAAGGAGAGACCCTTTTACTCAGCCCTCCATGCTAAACCTTTACACTTATCATACGTGCATGTATATCTAACCTAGATCCTGTTGTCAAGGATCATAACTAAAACTAAGCTCAGATACCTCCTCCTAGTACTTCAATATTGAGTTGTTCATACATCATAACATTCATGAAAACTTTGTTTCTAACACATGCTTATAACATTAAAAGCTCATTAACTGAAATCATACTTTATATCCTTATAACCTAGCATGCATCGAGCTCATCATAACTTTTAAGTAAATATCTCCATTAACAAGCTTACTCAAACATTGTATCATAGAACATAACAACTAATGCATGCTTCATATAATTAAGTACTTTATATGTTAGAACCTCTCTCCTTTAAAATTAATATGTGATAGCATCATTTCTAGACTTGGTTTGCTTGGAAAACTTGCTTTAGAATAAGTTAGCATGAGAATAACTTTTAACTAAAACATTCAAGACATTTATAAAACGTTCATAGTCACTTATAGCCTTGGTCAATCCTTCTAGGGTGTATAAGCTTCTTCTATTGGTGTCAACCCTGAGCACATAACAAAATACTTTAGCTACTAGCTATGGTCTCCCTTTTGAGTCTAACTTCCATAATAAACTCATAATCTTTCTAACATAAACGCCAACTCTACTAGGTGTTGAACACTTCGACAAAATTTTAGAAATCATGTTTGGCTAGGTGGCAGTCTCACACATCACCATCGTATGTGCCAAATGTATCGCCTCAGCCATATCTCAATGCACAGATTGCTCCTATGCATCTAGGTCTTCAGCAAATGCCCACACACCTCATCGTATGGCCCAACGCATAGGCTAGCCCTTGCGCCAATTGCACAACCTATGCGCCCAACTTGATGCACATCAATGCATATTTCTTCTCTTGGTGTCTAAGTCACTTATGATCCCCTACACAACCCTATGCTTAGCCTAAGGCGTGCTAATGCTTGCTACTTCCCATGCTCGTGCGTTCATCTTAGAGCTGTCAACTTATTCATCCCAAGCAGCTGCCTGCTTGTTAAAAAATTCCAGATTCAACTTATAATTTAAATAACTCAATTTGCAAACCTTTTCTCAAGAAATTTCATTCTACAAACTTGTTTAGAATTGTCTTAGAAAGCTTACTTTAAACTTTGAGCTTAGATTTCTTCATGGTTTGCCCAGAAACCTTGGCTCTGGATTACTTGAGAGCTCGACCTTCTTGCAACTCCTTCAAATTCTCAGCTCGTTCTCGTTAGATTCTTCTTCCAGCAGTCCTACCTTATCAACTAGACTCATTCATCTTTTAGATGGCCTTGGAATCTCCTCAATTTCTCGAGTAGTTTGCTTAAAACAAGCTTTTGAAATCAGCTCTTCTATTTATACTTAATCCTACATGCTAAACTTTCTTTACTAGGCTGCCACCTCCACCTCTACTTAGGTTTAATAAACCTAACCATGACAACTGGCCACTTTAAACGGCGGTCTAAGCTGATCATCTTCCTTTGGTCACCAACGCAAGCCTCCTTTTGGTCCTTCAGCTAGCTTCAATGCACAACAGCCCCACAATGCATGCCATCCCAATGATGTATGCCTTATGACCAATGCTTGTGCCATCTCATGCCTCATTCAACATCTTGCTTAAGGCTGACACCTTGGCCTCTTGGCCTATAATACCAACATATCACCTAGCTCCTAGCCTCACAAGAGCTGCGCATCCCTTCATCATCGCATGTCAAGCCTTTGACCATTGCATAACACCTAGCTAACACTCAAGTCATCGCCTCATCATGCTCACCCCCAAGGCTTTGCCTTGCCATTGCACCTCTTAGTTCCCTAACCTCGCAAAACTTGATCATCGCATGCCCCTTATCAAAGCATGACAATTCCTTAACTATCGTCCAACAACCAGCTTAATGTCCATGCCAACGCCTCAAGCCACGCCTTGCTTAACATCGCATAGCCTACAATCGCACGCCTTAACCCACACCTAGCGCCTTGCGCCTATACTCGCGCAACCCCTTTGGCCGCATGCCGCTCTCAGCCATTGCATGCCTTGCCTAAGGACAATGCTTCACAACCTTTCGCCTAGGGCCTTGCTTTGCAGCATGCACAAGCTTGTGCATTATCCTCTCATGGCCTTTGACTAGTGTATCCTCCATGCTAACGCATGACACCATACTCAGCCAACACTTAGCCTAAAAATTAACCTCTTCTTCCACGCTTACCATGCAATCTACTAACCTCCACTGAGCATAGCTTTTGCCCACAAGGACTTATGCACCTATGCATTACCGCCAAGCTATCCAAGAATAAGTCTTTCAACATTTAGAATTTTCTTCCCTCATTCTTCTTATCCCTTTTAATATTTCCCTATAACCTTATCTTAACAACACCTTAATCTTAATTAACATACTTATTATCTACATAAGTAGGGAAACTAGGGTTTGGGGTTTACACTTAAGGTACAATAGGTAACTACAATGGTAAAACGGTAATTTGACCCAGTTGTAATTACGAATAATTTGTGAATGGTTGACTTATAAAATATAGTTAATTCAATGGACACATAAATATACTGCAGTTTATAGAAGTGCAACTATGGGTCTTTAGTGGAGTGCCTCATAGTTAATGAAGGTCGATTAATTAATTAAACTCTATTAAAAAGTTTAATTAATTAATCTCAAATTATTGAAGCTTATAAATGTAGGTCCATAAGGTCCCTCTACTATCTGACAATATATTAAACAAGAAAATTAAGTATTGAAAGAATTAAAATGTTCAAATTGATTAAGGGAATTAATTGTATATGATATATTATAATATAAAGTTAATTTTGAATAAGATTCAAAATAAAAACTTTATAAGAATATTAATATGAATTGGATTCATATTGAAACTATAGATTAAGAAAGTATATGTATATTAGAATATGATCCATATATGTATTAAATTAAATATATGATATTTAATAAGTCGATTAATTTAGTTTAATTTAATTAATAAATTAAATTAATTAAACTAGTTAGATTTTATTAATTTTAATTAATAAATATACTATTAAATTTGATTTAATTAATATATTTATTTATTATTTATTAATTAAAAGAATAACTCCCTTATAAAGCAGGAGAATGGTGAGTGGGCAGTCGTAACTTCCATCACGTTGTTGGAAAACCTATCTGTATTTATGAAAGAGTTATACATTTTGTATATTTTTTTTCATAGAAGAATCCAACTCACAAGCTCTCTCAATAACTCTCTGCAAAAAAGAAAAAGTAATACAAAAAAAAGTTCTATGTGTTTTTGTTCTCCCTATCTTTTGACAAATGATCTCATTATCCTTTTGTTCCAAGAAAATAGTAGAGAAGGTCTTTGGTCGTGTTCCTGTTTTGCTCGTGACACCAAATTTTGGGAGAAGATCCTAGGGAAATAGTTTTACAAAGGTATAGTTCTTTTTCCTATTTAATCTTTTAGAAAAGCATGCTTAGCTTGGATGTTTTCTGTTTCCATTCTGTATTTATTCTATGACAAGAATTGGGCAACAAGCAATTAAACACTTCCGCTATGAGATTCAATCCCTTCATTCATGTTTTTCCACTTTTTATAATGCATAAATTTGGGATGCCACAAGTTGCAATATTAAGTGATCCCACTTTTCTCCTTTTTCTTTTTTTTTTTTTTTCTTTTTCTTTTCTTCTATCTTTTCTCTTTTTCTCTTTTTTTTTTTCTTTTTCTTTTCTTCTCTCTTCAACAACCTCCCACGTGCCATCTTACGGTTGGTCCAAGTTTACCACATCACTGTCATGTTATCAAGCACATCAAAATTTATTTCCAATCTTCTTTTACTAATATATTTTTCATTTGAACTTCGATTCAAACAATTCAAGACGTATTGGAATCATATTTTTTAACTCTATAAAATAAATACTTTGAAACACTAAAAATCACTAGTACCATAACTTGAGTTTGTTGTCATCAAAATACTTAGTTTGATTGAAGCCCTAAAGTTAACAAGTCATTTGAATTAAGGCACCATTTCTGCACATATGATGTCGTGGTTGTTGAAATAATAATATGATTACATTTACCCTAACACATTACTTTAATTTTTTTGATCAATTCATGATTTAATATAGTATCACAACACAAATGTCATATATAGAAATATGCCTAATGTGCTAAAGTGAGTTTGACTATGTGGTATTGACATGTAGTCAAAAGTTCAAACTCCACTCCTATAGTTGTAACTAAAAAAAAAAAAAGCCTAATATTATTTTCTCTTCTATTAATATTCATTTCTACTCAGAGCTAGTTGCATAAATAGAATTCAAACCCAAAATAATAGAATATGTAGTACAAGGATAAAATGATTGAATATATATAACAAAAAATGGTAAAAGACCAAAATGATGGAATGTACATGTACGCAGCGGAAGCAATCAGAATCAATAAGCACTCTAATTACACTTAATTTGAGTTCTAAAAGCATGCATGAAAAACACTTTTCAAAGAATAGGGTTTCATAACTTGTTCCTTTGAAGAAATTTACTAAATCCAAACTGCTCTCCATGAATTTGAGCTTCAACTCAATAGTAGACCACTAAGAGTGTCTTCTCTACTATTCTTCAACTTGGATATGAGTGGTGGAACTCATAATTGAGATCAATTAGGTGAAGGAGGGTAAGGGTTTTTTAAGAGAAAACCAGATTTTTGAAATTCAAGTTGCATGATCCCTCTTCAATTCAAAATTGAAGCTTTTATGTATCTAATACATATAAGCACTAAGTTATTATGCTGATTGACACTTCAAAGTCTACTAATCAAGTGGGATAAGTGTTCAAATGTGGAGAAATCCCTGAACAACTCTAAAAAGTGGATTTTCCCACTATCTCAAAATCAATTTTCAATTTCTATTGATTTAATCTAAAATTAATTAAATACAAAATTCAATTTCTAAAATTTAACTTGAAATTTGAAATTTAATTTAATTTTAATTAATTAAACAAATTTAATATCATATATTAAATTAATTAAACATTATATCATACATGAATTCTATTCATGTAATTAATATTTAAATCAACATTTAAATATTTTAAACTCTCCAATTACGTTTAATTCCAATAAATTAAACGTTAGTTATATCAAATATAATCATCCAAACCCTAATTTGAAATTGAACAATCAAATTCAAATCCTAATTTAAAATTTGAACACTTCAAATTGAATTCCCAAATTGAATTTGAACGCTTCAAATTCATTCAATATACTAATCCAAGATTTATGAGCTAGTAGAGAGATCTTATGGACCTACAGCTCATGAGCTCTAACGATTTGAGACTAATTGGTTAAATACTTTAAACCAAATTAATCAATATTCGTTAACTACCAAGACACACCACTATAGCTTAGTAGTTGCACTCTCCTCATTGTAAATATATTTCTGTCCACTTGATTTAACCATAATTAGTAAGTTATCTTTCACAGGTTGTTCATATTTACAGCTAGGACAAAATTACCATTTTACCCTTGTAATACATCTTGCTTCTTAAGCTCCCACTGATCCTCTATTGAATAATTCGTTTATAATCCAACTAATAAATAACATCCCGTTTATAATCCAACTAATAAATAACATCCCTCTCGACCATGAGAGGGCGAGGTCCCTTTGTTCAAAACCATGAGTTAGTACTTAAGGGAACAACCTATCTGTTAACCTTAAATTGGGTAGGAGTGAATTCCATCTTGTAGAACTATGTCCCCAACTATCTATCCATCTCGACCATGAGAGGTTTATTAAGCAGTGCTGTTGAACTACTCTCACCTATGCAGATCAAAGGTAATCCCAAATAAACAAGAGTTCATAGTTAGCTCAGGATTAAGATCGAGTTACCTTAGATCATCAAATTTGAAATAGTCAATTTTAACAGTGAATGGTCATTATAAAAAAAAGTGACTATTTTGTAGTCCGGTCTTATGCAAACTCATTGCATAGGACGCCCCCGCTCCACATATCACTACATGAACGAATCAGGATCACTTCGTTTGTAGTACTTTACAATAAATTGTAACAATTAAAGAGTGGGTCGCATCCGATAGTATTACCAGAATAAGGTACCCAACTTTATTCATATACTATAGACTGTTTTGGTTATTTACTTGAACTTGATCCATTTTTATACCGCCACATGAATTTCAAGTATTCATGTAATAGTCATGGATCTTTATTTATTTGATTTAGTCTTTACAAGTGCAATTTACATATTCAATAACAGTTTTATCGAATAAATGTCAATAACATCTTTATTGATATAGAATAACAAAATTTCTATATCATTTTTTTTTTCTGAGGTGTTTCATGTTATATATATTCTTTCGAGTTTATTTTATTTATATTGGTTTGATTAGTTTTTCTTTTCATGTTAGTTTATTTAGTTTATGCTAACCCAATACCAAGATATTAGAGAGAGATGGAAAACAGTAAACTCTAGATATATTCCCCCAAGTGACGATTTGGATTACCTAAGTCACGGTCTTGTCCTAAGAAGTCGGTCAGTAAATTTTGGTACCGTTAACTAATTAATTAGTTAATTAACTACAATTATAATTAGCTTTAGTCGATTAATTGTAGTTATAGTCAATTAATTCAATATATCATGGATGAGAACAATGTAGTTTTAGTCTATAATGGTAAAAGTTTGTAGTTTATATTTTAACTAATTATAATTGATAGCCATTTTGGCTATTAAATCATGAAAAAGGTTAACTTATCAAACTAACACAAACTAAAGAAACTCAAAATAATAAATATAACATGAAACATCTCAGAAAAAAGTAAGAAAATGATTTCAAAATCTTATCAAATTTACCTGACTTTACTAATTTAAAATTTAAAAAGTATATTCCACACTTAAAAATAATCAAACAAAAAACAAAGTATTATCCAAATTCAAAACTCGAGTGGAAAAAAACAGACTAAAAAAAAGGAAAAAATTACGTTAAAAAGCAACTCAAAAACGTTTTCTTTTTAAAAAAACATTAATTCTAAATTTAGTTTTTAAAATAGAAATAAATTTATTTTGATTTTATGTAATATTTTATTGTTTTCAGAATCAGAACTTGCAACATTTTTAGAAACATTTCCCCAAAGAGTCTGTAGGCTGTGCTCGACCAGTTACGGCAAGACCTTATAAAAACCAACCCATCACACGTGCCCCCACCATCGTTTTTGCCTGCGTGACACTCTTGTAAAGATGGAGAAGGCTCCGTCGCCTTTGTTGTTGTTGCTGCTGCTCTCTTTTCTTGCCGTCATCTGCTCCGCCGTTGAGCCGGCTCCGATCACTGTGAAGCCCGATGTCGCTCCCGTGTCCATTCCAATCAACTACATCCAGGTCCGCGTTTCAACTCATATTATTCTCAACTGTCGCTTTTGTAATTTTCTTTCAACTTCTTTGTAATCTTCTTCTCTTTGTTTCTTTTGTGTTGCGAAGAAAGTCGGAAGCTGCTCTTACGATGTTACCGTAGTAACAAGCTGTGCATCTTCTTCATCTATCACTGGCGAAATCGGTATTCTGTTTGGAGATTCTCATGGAAATCAGGTTTTCTTTCTCTTCTGTCCCTTTCCCTTTTTCAGAGATGAAATTTTCCTCTGTTTGGGGATTAGAAATTATCGAGAATGTGAAATAGTAGGGGTTTTGAATTACGAACTTAGGGGTTTTCCTTTTCTTTACCTCTTTTTGAAATTAATTTTCCTGAATCCAAACAAGACTATGCGTTCTGTTTCTAATCTTACATTAGGATGATTTTCGCCAGAACAATAAACTTCACATTAGTTGTTAATCAAGCTATGAATATAAATAGATTAATCTTTTCCGATGGATTCTTGTTTTGTGTTTGATTGAATGATTTCACACATTGATAACAGATAATCGAGAAGAAATTGAGTAACGAAGACAAGGTGTTTGATAGTTGTAACACAGATAGCTTCGTGCTGAAGGATCGACCCTGCAGCGTCCAAATGAGTTACATGTATATCTATAAGGATGGGGCTGACGATTGGCTTCCGAACTCTGTTGAAATCTCTGGCTCTGGAATCAAACCCCTTCTGTTCATCTTCAAATCCTCCATCCCAAGAAACACTTGGTTTGGCTTTGATTTGCGCCAATTTCCTTTCCCATCGCCGCCCTCCTACGACCCGGCCCCTCCTCTTCCCTGGTTGTTTCCTCCTCCTTCTCCTCCTCCTTCTTTTCCCCTACTACCACCGCCGGAGCCAATTCTTCCACCGCCTCCTCCACCTGAGCCTGTTCTTCCACCAGTGCCTCCGTCTACTCCTCCATCGTCCTCCAGCAAGATCTCAGGTCACGCATGGGGTATGGTATCTGTGATTTTGGGATTGTTGACTGGCCTTCTGTGATTCTGCAGCAGCTGCTTGGTTTATGTAGTAGTTTATTGGTAGGTAGATTTTGTAGTGGTGGGTGGGTCATGGGTGATATTATGTTGAAGTTTCTTCCCCCATTTCGCACCATGTTGTAGGGATCTATGTAAGCTTTTTCAAAGCTTTGGTGAAACTTTATCTTTCTAGCTTGTATGGGAGTGGTGCAATTCTACAGCTACTGCTTGTTCTATGTGGCTGTTGGTTGAGAATGGTGGCTGTACGGTGGTGGGTGATGCTATATTTAATATTTCACATCCCCTTCTCCATCATGTCTAATGGTCTATGTAAGCTTCCAGAACTTTAATGAACTTTTTTTATGTTTTCACGTTTTCTGTTGCTTTTTCCATGATAGTGGGCTCAGCTTAATCTAACTAAGTTGTTCGGTGTTTTGTTTTGTTCTTTTTTTTTTTTTAAAAAAAAAAACAATGTGATGGGGATGTATTTTTTAAAAATTTTTTTTTTGACAAAGTACAAAAATCACAGTTGAAGTATAACGATTGTTACAACTACAACTTCAAATTTTCAATTATAGAAAATAAGTCTTTAAAAACTTTTATAAATGTTAAAATTAATTATAGAAATTAGACTCTCAAATGATAAAAATTAAACTCTTAAATTTATAAAATTATTACAATTATGTAAGTTTGAGAGTCAAATTTTAATATTTGTACAAGTTTAGAGTATAAATATAACTACCACCATATTTTAGAGGAGGTTTTTATGATTTGCCCATTTTTTTTTTAAAAAAAATGATGTAATAAAGTATTATAATCAATTGAGCTATAGGCACAAGCATGTCACGAGTATTTTTGTTTATATTTCAACCATGATTACAAGAAACAAAATAAATTATTTATGTTGAAATGAATTTAGCTCAATGCTAATTAGTATGATCTCTTCTTTTTTAGAGGTCGAAAATAGGATAATCTATTTGTGTTGTTGCACTCGAGAATAAAAATGAGATAAAATCACATATTATATGAAAGGAAAAAAAAATAAAAGGTTCTTGAATAGAGATTAATAAATTAAAGCATTCAGCAGGATAGGTTTTAGATATCGATGATAAAAAGTAAAAATATGCATAGAAGCTTGAGAACTATACCAGACTTTAGCTGCATATGATAATCATATGAACACGTGCATGAAATTAGTCGTAACATATAATTTCCAAATCTTCGTTCAAAATAAAATAATATAATAAAAAAATTAAAAAACAGAAATGCAATTCCCTAGAAGGTTCTTTTTCTTTTTTCTTTCTAAATATAGGAATAGGAAAATTCAACCTGATTTTAAACATATGCTAATTAAGTCAAGCTCTTGTTAGTTTTTCTAAAAGATTCTTCTATGCCATATCTAATTTTTCACACTGATTTTATATTTGACCTTTAACAAATTTGAATTTGATTCTATTCAACACATACCGTGATAAAATCACTAGATAAATTCATGACTTTGTTTTATTGTTTCAATCTAAAAAGTATCATTACTAATAGAGATGGTTGTTCTCAATTTTATACCTATTTTCTTATCCAATCCATGTGAAATTTTATATGCAGTTTCAACCCCTAAAGCTATTCTTATTTTCACACTATATTTTGTGGTCTAGATGAATACAAATGGACTATGAATATAATTTGAAAAAGAAAAATGGTGGGTGAAGTTGATGTCAATTTCATTATTTGAACTTTGATATGTGTGTACTAGAATTGTCAAAAGTCACTTTCTATAATAACCTAAACAAAATTATTTAAAAAAAAAAATGTACTCAATTTTAATCTTGCTAAAAGTGACAGGTGGGTGAAAATTGTGGAACCATTTTATTGTTATCTAAGAAAATGATATTGTTCACATTTCCAGATAGAACTTGGAATTTTAAACAAGACACTTTTCTTCTCATTTCTCTTCCCAATAAAAAAAAATCAAAATTTAAAATTCTGAACTTATTATTATAATGATCGAAACTAGCCAAACAATTAATGTGTATCAAGGAAGTCCGTTTTCCAATAAATTTGCTATAAAACGATTAAGACGAACAATTTCAAAGATGATAAGTAAAATGCAAAAATACACAATATGAAACATAATACAATGTTTATAATGATGTAATAATGTATTATAATCAATCAAACTATGTATATACACATATAAGCATATCATGAATATTTTCGTTTCTATTTCAACCATGATTATAAAGAAACAAAATAAGTCATTTATGTTAAAAGTGAGTTTAGTTCAACAGTAATTAATATGATTTCTTTTTTTTTCTAGAGGTTGAAAGTTCGATTTTCTATTTCTACCATTATTGTATTAAAAATAATATAAATATAAATATAAATTTGAAGTCACCTATTATATCAAATCAAAGAAATTGTTTTTTAATGATGGTCAATAAATTAAAGCATTCAGTAGGATAGGTTTTAGATATTGATGATAAAAAGTAAAAATATACATTGAAGCTTGAGAACCATACTAATAATAATAATAAATAAAATAAAATAAAAATCCAATTGCCAAGAAGAATCTTCTTTCAGCTTAAAAGATCGAGTACCAATAAAAATAATTGTTTTTACTTGTATAGTTATAATAATTTCCCAATTTATGGGACTCTGTTCACAGTTTAAAGATATCTTTATTTTGATACAATATTTTATGGTCTAAATCAATATAAATGGATTATGAATTTAATACTATTTGAAACAGAAAAATGGTTGGTGAAGTCGATGTCAATTTAATTTTTTGAACTTTGGTATACGTTCGTAATAGAACAGAAATATTTTTAGTGTTAATGTTTTATTTAAAAAAAGGTTCTTTCAATTTTCAAACATTTCAAAACTATCCTTCAACCTTTGAGAAATGTTAAAAAATATCATTTATATTAATATGTACACATCAATCATTAAGGGTGGTCATTCAAATCGCAAAAATCGAACCGTTTCTAAAAACCGAACTAAATCAAATCAAAAACTCAGTAAAACAGAAAAATGCGGTTCGATCCAGTTTGAAGAAATTTTGAAACCGAATTAATTCGGTTCGGTTCGATTTCACTTTTGAAAATCGAAATTAAAACCGAACCGAACCGTTTTTAACTAGTACATATATATATATATATATATATATTTAAAAAAAGAGTAAAATAAATTTAAAACCGAACCGCTTTTAATTTAAAGAACAAAACCGAATTTAAAACCGAACTGAACTAAACAGTTTTAATTAAAAAAGAATATAACATGAATTTTTTAAAAATACCAAAACCGAATTTGAAACTGAACCAAACCAATAAATCGGTTCGATTCGGTTTGAAACCGAATCGAGCCGAACCGTTTCCATCCCTACCATTAATACTTCCTTGTAAAATTATTTTAGGACATATATTTTAACAATTGTATATTGGTAGCTAAGTATGTAATAGTCAAATAGTCATTTTTGTATTTTTGCTATAAATTTTAAAGGGAGATTTTGATTTTTGGAATTTTATGAGATTTTGTGGATTTTATGCTTCAACTGAAGTTTCTATTTAATTTGCTGTGAGAAAATTCATACAATTGAACAAAGGAGAGAAAAATGAAAGTATCTATAGGACAAAAAAGATGATATCTACGGCTTCGTTTGGTAACTTGATTTTTGGTTTTTGGTTTGAAAATTAAGTCTTCAAATTTCATTTCCATCCATTGGTTTTCAAATTTTGTTTGCTACACTTTGGGAGTGTTTTCAAAACCAAGCCAAATTTTGAAAACTAAAAAAAAAAGTTTTTAAAAACTTGTATTTATTTATGAAATTTGACTAAGAATTCAACTATTTTATTTAAGAAAATGCAAATCATGATAACAAATTGAGAGAATAGGCATAATTTTCAAAAACCTAAAATAAAAAACGAAATGGTTATCAGATGGGGTCTATATATTTGTTTTTAAATTGATTCTTTTCTGACTCAAGAAAAATCCAAACAAATTGATCACGGTACTCATGGCAACAATATTTTTAAGTTCTTTTTAATAAATTTTTTTGCTAAGAGTATTAATGTAACTTTTGAAAGCTTAAGTACATTATTCAAACGAGTATTAACATTTTGTATTCATATACCAATCGTAAAGGTATTTTTGAAGTGTGATAAAATTCAAGGGTATTTTAAACGTTTGAAAGCTCATGAATTTTTTATACAAAATATTTAACAATTTCTATCCAAACTAACGATAGGGGTATTTTTGAACTTTTTTAGGAAGTTTAAAGGTAGTTTGAAAATTTTCAAAGTATAAGGTATTTTTTACACAAATTACAAAATTTAGGAGTATTTTATATAATTCAACCTTTAAAAATGAAATTTTATTTTGTATAATTCAACTTTTTAAAAAAAATTTGTTTGATTCGGTTCGGCGATTTTTTTTAAAAGACCGGACCAAACCAGTCGTTAAGTTCGATTCGATCCAATTCGGCGATTTTTTCGGTTTTTGCACACCGTTATGAGTGACGGGAGATGGGAACATTTCGAGATGTACCAAAGTATTACTCATTTATTATTATTAAAGAAAATGACATTGTTCACACCTTACATCTTCACGAAAGGAGAAGATAAAAAATATGAAAGGGAAGTTTCATTATTTCTGGATATAAACTTAGAACATTGAATAAGGCACTTTTCTTCTTATTTCTCTTAAAAAAGAAAACTTCAAACTTTAACTTTAAAATTCTAAACATATTATTATTTTTATACAAAATAGCCAACAAATTAACATGTGCCAAGAAAAGTTCTTTTTTCCCATAAATTTGATTTAAAACGATAAAAATGAGTGGTATTATTATGTTAGAAAAAGCCTACCTACCCAGTACCCATTATTATAAATCAAGTCTCTTGCGGTAAGCCAATAATGACTTAGCATGTTTGAAAGTGATGGTAAAATTGTTAAAATATGAAAGAAGGATTATCCTCATAAGTTACATAGAATATTATAGCAATTTCGAAGATAATGAGTACAATGTAGAGATAGACAATAAGAATATAACACAACGTTTGGTGACTCAGTTTGGTGCTATATGTTGGCTTTTTGGCCCTTAATCTCAAATTAATTAATTAATTAATGTTTGATGATAACAAACTCAATTTTTAATTACTGAAAATCTTAGTGTTTTAATATGTCCATAGCGTAGAGCTCAGAACAACGATTCTAATACCTCTTGAATCACTCAAATCAGAGCTAAAACAAAGACGATATGACTGAAATAAGTCTATAGAGAAAATACCGTATTGGATGACGTGGCATAACCAGACCATTTGCATGTAGACATGTAGCAGCATATTGGTTGAATGGTGGATCATTAAGAGATTAACATATGATGAACTTTTGATTTTTGGATTGTTTTAAAATCAAAAAATTGAAATTAAAAAGAAATTTAAAAAGAAAATAAATTTAATATTATTTTATGTTTGTGTCTAACGGCTAGTTTTTTACACATGGTATGTTTTTTATTTTTGGATTGACTTTAAAAAGAATGAATTTAAAAAGAAAAAGAATTAAAAGGAAAATGAATTTAATATTATTTTATGTTTGTGTCTAACGACTAGTTTTTGACACATGATATGTTTTTTTTTATTTTTTGGATTAATTTTAAAAAGAAAATAAATTTCAAAAGAAAATGAATTTAATATTATATTTTGTTTGTATCTAACGACTAGTTTAGTTTAAAATTTTCACCATTGATTTTTTTTTTTCCAAAATCCAATGGTCCAAATTAATTGTGGTTTCTAAAAATTTTTCCATCTCTATATAAACCATCCTCCTCTCCAAATTTTAAACTAACAAATTTTATATTTCATAATCCTCAAAAACACAAAAGTTCCATTGTTGCTCTCTCTAAGTTCCCAATTTTTTTTCATCTTATTCTTGAGAGAGTGTTATTGTATTGTGAGGATAAATTTGTTGAGTGCTTAAACTTGTAAATCCACTCTAGTGAGAGTTGTATTGTGTTCTTAAAAAAATTTCAACGTTTGTAACGGTTTGATCCTAAACCGTGGAAGGAGCGGGTTTGCTCTTGAACCCGTAAAAGGAACGGTGGTGTAACGGTTGGGCTCTAATCCGTGGAAGGAGTCGGAAAGATTTTATTCAAATTCCGAAGAGGCGCTTAGGGAGTGGAGTAGGTCGAGTTTGACCGAACCACTATAAAAATTACGGTGTCTTCTTCTCTAACTCTTTCCTTTTTCTTTTTGCAATTAATTTAAACAATTTATTGTATGTTTTAGTTTGTTCGTATTTATTTGCTAAAATTTGATATAATTAAATTATCACATTTTTTGTCATCTTATTTGTTGCATAAATTGAATTTTTCTTATTATTTATAAAAAGTGTATTAATTAGTTTAATTGAGTTAATTTAGAAAAAAAGTTTAATTAAACCCTATTCACCCCCTCTAAGGTTGCCATATCGATCAAACACTATATCACCTACGTTTGGAGGTAGTGTGCATGAGAAATATATTTCAAGTCAAACAATTACAACGTTGTACTTATTTGTAGATAAATGACAATTACAGTGAGACACGTAAACTTAACTTATAGCAAGATCACCTAAGCTTTTTGTATGTATGAGACTCTCTCTCATTGAAACTTAAACTCCCTTAAGTATGAGAATATTAGATAATGATCACTTAGGTTTTTCCCTAAGTGTAAGACTCCTAATGAGACTTAAGCTCTCCCTAAGTGTGAGACTCCCTCTCAACTTCTATCTTGCAACTCAGGCTCCCCTAAGATTGAAAATCCCTTCTTAAGTTGTAATAGAACAAACTGACAGGATTAAAGAAAAAAAAAAGCATTTGAGATCAATAGTAGCAAGTCTTCATAATCAATGATTTACACACTTGGTTTGGACAAATACAAGATAAAAACGCCACGACAATCTCCAAAAACAGCAATGATCTTCAAAGGCTTAACACTAAAAACGTCTACGAAAACAAACATAAATGCACGACCAAGAAAGTAGAATCAATCAGAATCTGCATCCACATCTCTGATAGAAAATAATCCTTAAGAAATAAAGAAACCAAAATTTTTCAGATAAGGAAAATCTATTCCACAGTATTAGTGATTCAAAGGACGAACAGTTCAAAGAACAGATCTAATAACATTTTGAAGCTTAAACAAATATTTCCAACCCCAAAACTCTAAAATAATCATTTTTGTCATTTTTCTAATCACTTCGAAATACATCCTTGATCATTCAAAATTAATTTAGTATTTAATTTCACACTTTTAAGTGCAATTTTCTTATCATCAAATTTGGTTTTAAATTATTAGAAGCATGTTTTAGAGCGACTTTAAAACTGTAACAATTGTAGAATCACTCCTAAACATGTCCTGATCAAATTATATGAGGAAGTTGCAATTATGTGGTTGATAGCTTTGTCGTACTTGTTAAGGACAATGACCTTTCAAAAATCTCTATATTAGTATGATGTTATCCACTTTTAACATTAGTTATTATTATTTTGCTTTTAGTTTCACTCAAAAGACCCAATTCCAATGAAGATATATAGTTGACTTCTTAACTTATATACCTACTATTATTGAGCATATAATATATGTCCTAGTTTATTGTTTTGTTTAATGTACTTTGTTTTTACTTTGTATTTGTACATCCCACTAGCTTTAGGACAAGTGGGAGATTGTTGGGATTGATGCTCTAAATCTCATGATTCGTAGTTTGTAAATTATTTATACACAAATTATTTATTTAATAAAAATAAAGTGTTATTTTATTTGACATTTAGTTTGCATTAACCCAAATCCAATAAACTAAGATCCTAGGTTATTTAATGTATCTTAAACATGTATGTGGTGACATACAAGTGGATCATTTTTAAGTAATAACATAAATGGTCCATAGTATATGGATAAAGTTGGATTCCTTATTCTGGAGACACTATGGATGCGACACACTTTATAATTGTTACAATTGTTGTAAATTATTACAAATGATCTGATCCTAATCATTCATCTGGAGACATGTGACTTGGGGTATCCTATACAAAGAGTTTGTATAAGATTGAACCACGAAATGATTAGTCTCTCTTTATAATACTGTTACTTAAATAAGCTTACATTTCACTAGGATAACCATAGGTAACTTGACCTTAGTCCTGAGTGAGTTGTGAACTCCTACCTATAAGGGCAGTCCTTTAATCTGTATGGGTGAGAGAGTCAGATTCGCCGACTCTATATGCTTACCATTTTGAGGATTCGTCTGAGTAGGGAGCTGAGAACGCAATTACACAAGACAAAATTCACTCCTTCCAGGTCATAGGTTAAGTAGATGAATTACTCCTTTAAGGGCTAGTTTCGGGTCTTGAATAATAAGATGCCTCACCCTCTCACTAGCTAGAGAGAGGTCTAGTTTATAGTTCGACTATAACTATTTGCTCATTAGAAGGATCAGTGGTACTTAAGGAGTTAGATGTAACTATAGGAGTAAAATGTTAATTCTAGCTCAGTCGTAGTTATGAACAATTTGTGAAGGTTCTGATATTCCAAATCCATTGTTGTATAGAATCCATTGTAAATTAAAGGGATCATCTTTGTTTAGATTTTCTTCAGTTGGTATCAGAGCCAGGTTCTGATATTCCAAATCCATTGCTATATAGAATTGCATTTACTCTCTTTATGGGTTTTAAGCATGTCTATATTCTGTTTAAGTGTTAAATGTATTTGTTGATGTGGATTAATGGAGTTTCTGGGATGATTGCCTCTGGTTAATGTTTTCTTTTACATTTTGAAAGTTAATTGTAAGGGCCCCTGTGTTTTTGGTCATATTAACTTGCTATCGAGTCTATAATTCAAAGTGTTTGAGTCTGTTCGAATCGCTCGTTATGAAGCTTCAAGGCATGGATATGCAAATTACTTCGAGGAAGAAGAAGACCAAGTATTAGTCAGATCGTGTAAACAATCATTGGGTATGGGATACTCATTGCAATGTAAACGCGTGCGCACTAAACGATCGTGTAGGCCAGCATGCTTCATCACACAGTCATTGGCTACACGATCATTAGGTAAATGTTACTTAGTGCTTGTTCTTCGATTGTCTAGACGAACATGTGTCATTGCATAGTAGTCGTCTACCTGATCGTTAGACTTGCTTTAAACTTGGTGCGCTGCATGATTGAGTGGCCTTCATGTTTCATCGCATAGTTAAAGTTACTTGATCGTTGCTACACGATCATGGTTACTTGACCATTTTTCTCGACAATCACAAAGGAGGCTTCGCCCAGGCGGTTCAAAATCCGGTTCGCTTGTTGAACTGGTTTGCTCGATGATTTAATGTAATAGATAGATTTAATTTTTGTTTTTTAGGCTAATCATCCCGATCCATTAATTTTGGTGAATGTACATGAGATGTATGTTTTTATTATATGTCATATAGTATGCCATATTGTTTTAAATCCCACCATAGGTTATGCATTGGTCGTGCATCATCTCTATATTGTAAGACTTATGATATAGTAGTTTGCATGATTAAATTACTTAAGAGCATGCTCATGCATCATATAATATAAGAATTATATTTATGCATGCATTAAGCATATTTATGCATCATTTTTATGTTGGAGTTGATGTCTTAAATCTCGTAGGGTCCTGTAGTTTGTAAACACCTGTATGAACAAACACTTGTGATGTAATAATATGAGATATTTTTTTCACTCTTGTCTATGAAATATGAGATATTTTAGTTACATTAACCATAAACCAATAAACTAAGATATATGGTTATCGTTGTGACTTAAGCATGTATGTGGAGACATACAAGTGGATCATGCCTTAAGTGATAACCTAAATGGTCTGTAGTATATGGATAAAGGAGGAAAACCTTATCCTGGTGACACTACGGATACGACCCGCTTTGTAGATGTTACAAGTGTTGTAAAGTACTACAGATGGTCTGATCCTGATCATTCGTGTGGAGACATGTGAGCGGGGGTGTCCTATACAAAGGAATTTGTATACGACCGGACCACAGAATGTTTAGTCTTGTTATATAACCTGTTCATGACAGAGCCTTTCATTTCACTAGGATGACCATAGGTAACATGACCTTAATCTTGAGTGAGTTGAGAACTCCTGCCTATGAGGGCGGTCCTTTGATTTACATGGGTGCGAGTGGCCAGATTGTCGACTCAAACCTACTACTTTGGGGATTCTTCTGATTGGGGAGCTGAGAACTCAACTACAAAAGATGGAATTCACTCATTCTCTAAAGTAAGGGTAAGTAGATAGATTGCTCCCTTAAGGGCTGATTCCAGGACTTGAACGATGTGGCGCCACACACACTTTCTCATGGCCCGAGAAGTGTTCACTCATAGTAGGACTATGATGTATTGTTCATTAGAGGAATCAATGGTACTTAAAGAGTTAGATGTAACTACAGGGGCAAAACGGTAAATTAGCCCAACTGTACTTATAAACGATCTGTGAAGGGTTATCGTACCGTTGACTGCTTATATCCAATGGATACAGAAATATATCTTTATTGTAAAGAATGTAGCTATTGGTATTTAATGGAGTGCCCGATAGTTAATGGATGGTGGATCTCGCGATTAAAGAGTTTAGTTAGTTATTCACGTACCGTTGGAGCTTCCATCTACAGGTTCATAAGGTCCTCTTGGTAGCTCAATGGATTCAAGTTGAGAATCAGTTTTTGGGATAGTTTGAAGTGTTCAAATTAATAAGAGGGAGTTTGATTATATATGATATAATTAAATTGGTTCAATTGTATGTGATATAATTGATAAGATGTATGAGATACATTAATTGAAGGATTTTGATATAAGTATGATTTATATTGAATAAAGGAGAAAAGAAATATGATTTAAATATTGTATATGATGTAATATTAAAACTATAGGTTATAAATATAATATGATAAGTTAGTTATTATATTTATTTATAATTAAACAATTATGAAATAATTGTGGTTGGTTATTTTCTCCATTAACCGAGAAAGTGGGAGGTTATTTTTAGTTTTGAATAACTGAAGGATAAAATGAAAAGTGTTTTCATTTTAAAAGAAACCGCTTCATTGTGTGCATTACTAATCGTTTAGCTCACGAGAGACCACACGATGGCCTTCAGGCGAGTTTCTAGACAATCGTGCACTAGCGATTTACTAAACGATCGCGTGCTAAGCGAGAGTTACTAAATGATCGTGTAAATGATAAAGAGTGTTTTACTAAACGATCGTGTACCAACCGAGTTTTACTAAATGATCAAGCATTACAGTCTATGCGATAGAAAATACATTCTCCCACTTGCTTGGTCGTATAGTTCGATCGTTGCCTTCCTCTATCCTTCGACCAAATTCACAACGGAGCCTACACCTCCTGGATTCTCACTCCGAGAATACCAAGGTTTCCGAGTGGTGATGTCTAAGGGTGCTTGTTCGTGGAGAAGTTTTTTTGTGATTACCAAGCGATTGGGTAGGCGATCTGAACGAGAGCAAGAGGTTGTTGTCCAGTTCTTAACGAGAGCAAGAGATCTTCAGAAGAAACGTTCTTCAAAGGTGAGTCTCTCACTCATTTTGTATTTAATTGCTAAAGTATGCTGTAATTTATTCTTAGATGTATAACTATTCTATATGTTTGTGAATGCCTTTAGTTCTTTCACAATGGGCTTGGAAAGACCTTGCTTCCGCTTATAGGTTCTCTTGAATAAGAGTTCCTTCACTTTATATTATAAGTATTATAGTATAAGGATGTATGGATGCATGTATGCTTAGTTCATTACTTCTTTATATAAGAGTTATATAGTAATGAATGGACATTGCATGAAGCATGACACATAGGTTAAATTTATAAGAGTTATAAATAACTCGTCTAGCTTAGCAATGTGAATGATTTTGGTTGTTTCCTTTTATAATTATTATATTGGAAATTAGAACTAAAATCAATAAGAAAGACATGCATGCAAACTTAGGCTTGAATCTTGTTTTTAAAGAGTTTTAAAATTTGATGGAGATAGACCTAGGATTACGGTTCTAATGAGATTAGAAACCTAAGGTTTAATCATTTAATTAGTTTAATAGGATTAAATTAACTAATAAAAGATTAAAAATGTACCAAATCTATCTATAAGGGACCTTTTTTCTAAGGCGGGTTCTGTCTAGGCTGAGATACTTAAGCTGACAGAAACAGAATACCCCTACCTGAGAATCTACCTGGAAAGGTGAATTAGATAGATTTGATGCATGCTTGCAAATTTAATGATAGTTCATTAAAGTGTTTAATGGGACTTGATTCGAACTTGTTTAATTATCAATGACAAAAGTTATTTTTTAGCAAATTATAGTCACATTTAGATAAAATCAGTAGCCGGATTGTCTAAGTTAATGAATCTTTAGGTAGAACATTCAGTGGGAGGTACTTGGGGTATATGATACTTCACTTAAACCTCTTCATGTTTCTCCCTAAAGTTCACACCATGATATCTATCATCGGCCTTGAGGCAGCCTGCGAGTATCCCCCAAAAGGATGGTATTTGGGTAGGTCAATACCAAGCTGAATGGCAAGAATGTTCATAGTAAGTGGGAATGGGACATGTGACAACATATCCCACGGTCTCTTTCATTAGGTTGGATAACGTTTTGTGCACTGCCTTGAGGCACCCTAGGAGTGTCCCCCTAAAGGATGATAGCTTTGCACGACTCTTTATCTGATCTCCTATATAGGATAAGGTCGCTTTAGTCTCTTGTCTCAATCTACTTTTTTCCTACGGTGGGTACATTAGGGCGGGACTCTAGGACCTAAAATGAGGGGGTTACACTTACGTGGAATTGTTAAAGGTTAACAGTTTAGGGCCGAAAAATGGTGACTATTAGAGTTAGTTACAAGAGTTGTTTCTATCTAATGGTTGAGAATGTCTCATCCCAGTGAAGGGCCATTTGATCACCCCACCGATGACTTTTGTCCTGCCTCGTTGGGGCATCATTGTAAAATAGGTGTCATTTCACTTAGGGTACATATAAACTATTTTGCTAAAACTAAAATTGGTGTTAAAAGTGGTAAGGCATAGACTTATTAAGTTTGTTCATGTTTTTCAGCAACATTAAAATGGCTACAGCCACGTTAGCTCTATTAAGTGTCGATAAATTGACTGGCGAGAATTATGCTAGTTGGAAAAATACAATAAATACCAACTGATCATCGATGACCTGAGATTCGTTCTTATGGAGGAGTGTCCCACTATTTTGACTCAAAATGTCGCTCGAAATGTTTGAGAGGCATATGAGAAATGGAAACGGACGTTTTGGCCAATAAGCATGAGCCTATGGTCTCTGCTCGTGAGATCATGGAGTCCCTACGAGGAATGTTCGGACAACCATCTGGACGGCTCAAGCACTACGCTTTGAAATGCATCTTCAACTCCAAAATGGAGGAGGGTACATCTGTTCAAGGATACGTTCTGATCATGATGGTCCACTTCAATGTGGCGGAGATGAATGGGTCTCGCATCGATGAGGGAAGCTAGGTTAGCATCATTCTCACTCGTTGCTAGATAGCTTTCTGCACTTTATCAGCAATGCTATGCTGAACAAAGTTGACTATACCGTTATAACTCTCCTTAATGAGTTGCAGACATTCCAATATTTGCTGAAAAAGTAAGGAGAAGAAGGTTGGTGAGGCAAATGTTGCTTCACCATCAAAGTTCCATCAGGGTTCGACCTTAGGAACTAAGTTTGCACCTTCTACATCTAACATTTCCAAATGGAAAGAGAAGAAGGGTGGTAAGGGAAAAGGGAAGGCACCTGCTAACCCGCAACCCGTCGCACAGCGAGGTAGGCGACTAAGCCGGTTGAAAAAGAAAAATATTTCCATTGCAACCAAGACAGACACTGAAAGAGAAACTGTCCAAGGCAAGGCTAAGGCCAAGGCAAAACAAGGTAAATACGATCTACTAGTTTTGGAAATTTGTTTAGTGGAGAATGATGATTCTGCCTGGATTATTGACTCTGGGGCCACTAATCATGTTTGTTCTTATTTTTAGGGGATTAAATCCTGGCGACAGCTTAAGGCTGGTGAGATGACAATACGAGTAGGTATCGGGCATGTTGTCTCAACTGTGGCAGTGGGAGGACTCCAATTGACTTTATAGAATAAATTTCTCATTTGAATGATGTATATGTTGTTCCCGATTTAAAGCAGAACTTAATTTCTGTAATGTGTCTGATTGAATGTAAATATACTCTCAACTTTTCGGTGAATAAAATGTTTATTTTGAAAGGTGGTGTTGAGATTTGTTCAGCAAAATTGGAAAACAATTTGTATGTGCTAAGGCTGTTAGCAACAAGTTTCCTCCATAACATAGAGATATTTAAAAATGTCGTAGCTCAAAATAAACGACTTAAGGTTTCTCCTGAGGAAAATGCCCAACTTTGGTACCTTTGATTAGGGCACATCAATCTCAATAGGATTGAGAGATTGGTGAAGAATGAACTTCTAAACAAGTTAGAGGAAAATTCTTTACCTGTGTGCGAGTCATGCCTTGAAGGCAAGATGACTCAAAGACCTTTTATTGAAAAAGGTTATCGAGCCAAAGAGCCTCTAGAGTTAGTGCATTTAGACCTTTGTGGTCCGATGAATGTGCGAGCCAGGGGAGACTACGAGTATTTCATCACTTTTACTGATGATTACTCCTGGTATGAGTATGTTTATTTGATGCAACGAAAGTCAGAATCCTTTGAAAAGTTTAAAGAGTTCAAGGATGAAGTTGAAAACACATTGGATAAACGGATTAAAACACTTCGATCAAATCGGGGTGGAGATTTTTTTTTTTGATTTTGAGTTCTAGAACTATATGATAGAACATGGAATCATTTCCCAACTCTCAGCACCTGGTACACCTCAGCAGAATGGTGTATCGAAGAGGAGAAACAGAACCTTTTTGGATATGGTTCGGTCAATGATGAGTTACGCTTCCTTATCGAACTCGTTTCGGAGTTTTGCAGTGGAGACTGTAGCTTATATCTTCAACTGTGTTCCTTCTAAGAGTGTTTCTAGAACATCTTTGGAGTTGTAGAACGGGTGTAAAGATAGTTTGCATCACTTTCGCATATAGGGTTGCCTAGCACATGTGCTTGAGGCTAATCCTAAGAAACTGGAACCACTTTTGAGGTTGTGCCTATTTGTAGGCTACCCCAAAGGTACACGAGGGGGTTACTTTTATGATCCTAAGGAAAACAAGGTGTTTTTGTCGACATACACAACCTTTTTTGAGGAGGATCAGATGAGTGAGCACAGTCCATGTAGTAAAATCATGTTGCATGAACTTTTCGACGAAACTACTGAAACTTCAACAAGAGTTATTGAAGGGTCTGCTGATAACGGGCATAAATGCATGTTATTACAGTACTAAGTTATTAAACAATACAGGTTTGCATTGATAAAATATATAAGATTGCATCCAAAAAGTATTAAGTTCATAACATTGCAGTCGCATGCGTTCATTGCATGAAAATAGTTAACTTTTGTATTTTTGTGCAGAATATGTGTTGACGCAAGGCGTAAAATGTGATCACAAGAAAGAAACGGTCGAGCACAGTGTTACCACAAGGCTTTGCGGTGATTTGTGCTCGTAAATATCTGCTCAAGAAGGATTTCCCATAGAGCCGGTGCAACTTGGTAAACGCATCTGGGTGAAAAGCATAATAAATCACGATGGGACAGAAAGCTGATGACGGTCGATTTCGAATTAAGTTGACAAGCCGCTAACAAACTACTATAGCAAGTACATTCAACTTTTGGTGACAAATATTCATCGCATCAGACAGAGAATTAATGCCATCCTATCAGTGCAATCATAAGATAGAAGAAGCCTTTCACCCCGAAGCTCTATAAATACCAAAGGTAACCTTCAGTGAAGGGGTTCGTCTAGTTCGACAGTTAGATAATTTTTTCCATAGTTAGAAGTAGCCTTGTTCTTAGTTTTTCTTTTATTTAGGAGGCAGAAGCGAGATTGTGCCGAGAGATCGTTTCGATGAACTTGGAAGAGTGCCAGAAGCGTCGAGATCAGAGAGAGGGTCAACTCCTGCGGAAGCAGGAATATCTTTTGAACAGAATAGAGTTAACAGAGTAAAAGCCTTGTGAAGCAAAGGATTGCAACTAGGCTCTCTATCCTTATCTTCTATTGTCATTTTGTACTTGAACTTATCTATAGAAATTGAATTTACTTCTTTATATCTATTCACTC
Organism: Benincasa hispida; assembly: GCF_009727055.1. Lineage (NCBI taxonomy): Eukaryota > Viridiplantae > Streptophyta > Magnoliopsida > Cucurbitales > Cucurbitaceae > Benincasa > Benincasa hispida. Next base: position 724,773 of record NW_024064924.1, on the reverse strand, counting down.
TCTGTTTATTACGCATGAGTAGCTAAATTTGTTGAATGGGTTGAGAAGCACTTAGCTCGCATAATTGGAGATCTTCACTTTATGCGATTATCTTGTATTATGTATATGTCATTCGTCCATTAGAGATACTCGGGATGGTAGTCTAAGGATAGAATCTAGGCTTGAAAAAGTCAGGTTAGAATCTAGGCTCGGGAGAGTCAAATTAGAACGCATAATCAAGAGATAGGAGCCTAGGAATAGACACTATTTGCTATTAACGCATCGCATGCATCCTAGAGATAGGTTATGATTGTATGCGGTTTACCTTGTCTTTGTGTGCATCTTACATCATCGTATAGGTAAAAAGTAGAGACTTAGGAATAAGCTCTATGGACATTATCGCATTCATCGCATGCGTCCTAGAACTAGGAGTATCGCATTTGCATTGGAAAATGATTTGCTATCGCATAAGTGTAGCATGATCGCATAGTTTGATGCATTCCCGGGAAACGCTAGCTAAAGACCTTCTCAACCTGTTCCTCCGTATGCTCAGTGCATCTACCGCATAGTTAATCTTTTCTCAAATCCGTCGTATACTTTTTATACGTAAACAACAACCCAAAACAACTATTTGATTTATAGGTTACCGCAAAGTCTTCTTAAAAATTATCACCGCATACCGTTTTCCCTAGTCCCTAAGTTCGACCCTGGACTTACCAGGAAACTCAGTAGAATTTATACTTGGATTCTGCTGAGAAAAACTGTTACACAACGCATTCCCATCACTGCATTTCTCTTCATTAATTTCACCGCATAAAATAACGCATCAAGTTTTTAGCGCCGTTGCCGGGGACTTCGGCAATTCACTGTGCTAATGGTAATTTTTATGATTTCTTTGCAGCTCTCAATCTCTGGCAAATTATGACTAGGAGATTGAGAGGATGTTTCGAAAAAGATTGAGAGATAGCCGCCAACAACAATAATCAGATAAAGATGACATGGCGGAGTAGCCTGGAAACGGAGCACCAAATGAAAACAATGTCATGACGAATCCAATTCTACTGGCAAACGATCGTAATAGGCCCATTCGAGACTATGCATTGCCAAACCTCAATGAGTTCTCCTAGGAATTATGAGGCCTGCCCTTGATGGATATCGATTTGAAATGAAACCGGTGACGCTGCAAATGATCTAGACTACTGGATAGTTTGGATGAAGGCATGGCGAGGACCCGCATGCCAACCTTCGGAGCTTCATAGAAATCTGCAACACTTTTGTATTCCCAAATATCTCTATCGAAGAAGTTTGACTAACTCTATTTCCATTTTCTTTGTGTGATCAGGCACGAAAATGACAAATGGATTATACCTAGGTGGAGGGAGTTAATTATGAGGAGACTTTCTCGCCTATTGCCATGTTGAAGTCTATCTGCATCCTCCTGTTCATTGCCTTATATTATGACTAAGAGATATGACAAATGGATGCCAAGACTACCTTTTTGAATGGTAATCTTGAGAGACCATTTATATGGTGTAGACCCAGGGATCATAGCCCACGGTCAAGAGTAAAAGGTTTAAAAATTGAATCGGTCCATTTATGAGCTGAAATAGGCGTCTCGATCTTGGAACATATGGCTTGATACTGTGATCAAATCTTAGTTTTGACCAAAATGTTGATGAGCCTTGTATCTACAAAAAATATCATCAACAGTTTAGTAGTTTTCCTAGTGTTGTATATAGAGATATCCTACTCATTGGGAATGATGTTGGTTTACTGACTTCAGTTAAGAATTGGCTAACGACCCAATTCCAAATGAAAGATTTGGGAGGGGCTCAGTTTGTTCTTGGTATTCAGATCTTTCGGGATTGAAAGAACAAAGTGTTAGCGCTGTCGCAGGCATCGTACATTGACAAGATGTTGATCAAGTACTCAATGTAGAACACCAAAAAGGGCCTACTGCCTTTTTGGCATGAAGTTATATTGTCTAAGGAATAGTGTCCTAAGACACCCAAGAGGTTAAGAAAATGAGATGGGTCCCCTATGCATCTGCTACGCTGTGGGGATAGTCAGTGGATATCAGTTTAATCCAATACAGGATCACTGGACTGCCGACAAGAACATCCTCAAGTATCTTTAGGGAACTAGGGATTACATGCTCATGTATGGATCTATGGATTTGATCCTTACTGGATACACAGACTCTGATTTTCAGATTGATAAGGATTCTCGAAAATTCACTTCAGGATCAGTGTTCACTCTTAACGGAGGGACTATAGTATGACGAAACACTAAGTAGGGGTACATTGCTGAATCCACGATGGAAGCCGAATATGTAGCAGCCTGGGAAGCTACTAAGGAGGTCGTTTGGATCAGGAAGTAGTTCAAGACATGTCTAGGCCCACCTTTATTGTGATAATAGTGGTGCTGTGGCGAACTCAAGGGAGCCTAGGAGTCAGAGGGGCAGCAAATATATAGAGCGGAAGTATCATCTCATCCACGAGATTATGCATCAAGAAGACGTGATAGTCACGAAGATCGCTTTGGAGCATAACGTTGCTGATTCGTTTACGAAGGCTCTCACGACTATAATTTTTTAGAGTCACCTGCAGANCGTGATAGTCACGAAGATCGCTTTGGAGCATAACGTTGCTGATTCGTTTACGAAGGCTCTCACGACTATAATTTTTTAGAGTCACCTGCAGAGCATGGGTCTATGGGACCATCCATGACTGGACTAGGGCAAGTAGGAGATTTTGTATTGGGCCTTAGTGCCCTAATTTATTGTTCTGTACTTGTTTTTATCTTGTACACCCATTCGCTTTAGGACAAGTGGGAGATTGTTGGGGTTGATGTCTTAAATCCCGTAGGGTCCTGTAGTTTGTAAACACCTGTATGAACAAACGCATATGATGTAATAATATGAGATATTTTAGATATTTTCTTCACTGTTGTCTATGAAATATGGGATATTTTAGTTACATTAAGCACAAACCAATAAACTAAGATTCATCGTTATCGTTGTAACTTAAGTATGTATGTGGAGACATACAAGTGGATCATGCCTTAAGTGATAACCTAAATGGTCTGTAGTATATAGATAAAGAAGGGAAACCTTATCTTGGTGACACTACGGATACGACCCATTTTGTAAATGTTACAAGTGTTGGAAAGTGCTACAGATGATCTGATCGTGATCATTCATGTGGAGACATGCGAGCTGGGGTGTCCCATACAAAGGAGTTTGTATAAGACTGGATCATGAAATGTTTAGTCTCGTTATATAACGCCGTTCATGATAGAGACCTTCATTTCACTAGAATGATCATAGGTAATATGACCTTAATCCTGAGTGATTTGGGAACTGCTGCCTATGAGGGCGGTCCTTTGATTTGATGGGTGCGAATGGCCAGATTGCCGATTCAAACCTACCATTTTGGGGATTCATCTGATTGGGGAGTTGGGAACTCAGCTACACAAGATAGAATTCACTTATTTCCCGAAGCAGGGGTAAGTAGATAGATTGTTGTCTTAAGGGCTGATTCCAGGGCTTGAACGATGTGGCGCCACACACTTTCTCATGGCCCAAGAGGTGTTCACTCATAGTAGGACTATGATGTATTGTTCATTAGAGGAATCAGTGGTACTTAAGGAGTTAGATGTAACTACAGGGGCAACACGATAAATTGGCCCAGCTGTACTTACAAGCAATCTGTGAAGGGTTATCGTACTGTCGACTAGTTATATCCAATGGACACAAAAATATATCTGTAGTGAGAAGAGTGTAGCTGTCGGCCTTTAGTGGAGTGCCCGACAGTTAACGGATGGTGGATTTCATGATTAAAGAATTTAGTCAATTGTTCACATACCGTTGGAGCTTCAAGCTGCAAGTCCATAAGGTCTCCTTGGTAGATCAATGGATTCAAGTTGAGAATAAGTTTTTGGGTTAGTTTGAAGTGTTCAAATTAACAAGAGGTAATTTGATTATATATGATATAATTAAATTGGTTCAATTATATGTGATATAATTGATTTGATGTATAAGATACATTAATTGGAGGAATTTGATATAAATATGATTTATATTAAATAAATGAGAAAAAGAACTATGGTTTAAATATTATATATGATGTGATATTAAAACTATAGGTTATAAATATAATATGATAAATTAGTTATTATATTTATTTATAATTAAACAATTATATGATAATTGTGGGTGGTTTCTCCTTTAACCGTGCATGAAAGTGGGAGGTTATGTTCCGTTTTCATAACTAAAGGATAAAATGAAAAATGTTTTCATTTTTGTTTGGACATCGCTTAATTAGTGAATCACTAATCGTTTACTCATGAGAGACTACACGATAGCCCTGACGAGAGACTAAACGACAGAAAGAGATTTACTGAACGATCGTGTATAGCGAGAGACTAAACGATCGTGTAGAGCGAGATTTACTAAACGATCATGTAAACGATCTAGCGAGATTTACTAAACGATTGAGCGAGAGACTAAGTGATCGTGTAGACGATTCTCACGAGAGCGAGATTTACTAAACGATCAAGCATCCTTAGTCTATGCAATAGACATAACCCTTCTCTCATTTGCTTGATCGTGTAGTTCAGTCATTGTATTCCTCCTTCCCTTTACCAAATTCATACAGAGCCCATACCTCCTGGATTTCTCACTCCGAGATTACCAAGGTTGTCGAGTGGTAGTGTCGAGGAGTTGCTATTCATGGATCAAATTTTTCGTGTTGGCCAGACGATTGTAGTGACAGCGAGAGGTTGCTGTGCGATTGCTCACGAGAGCGAGAGGTTTGGCTTGACAGCGAAAGCGAGAGAATTCCAGAAGAAAAGTTTTTCAAAGGTATGTCTCTCGTTTCTTTTGTATTTGATTACTAAAGGTTGCTGTAATTTTGTATAAGATGCATAACTTTTCTATATGTTTGTGAATGACTTGAATTCTTTCACAATGGATTTGGAAAGATCTTGCTTCCGCTCATGGAGATCTCTGTTTAGATTCCCTTCAGATAGCTACTGATAGCCTTAAGTGTTAATATTTCAAGGTTAATTCCAATTGATGAATGCGTTTCAATGATAACTACTGATAACTGATAGCAAATTGGAAGCTAATATTTTAGGATTATATTAATATTTCCCAAATTGAAAGCTACCACTGATAGTAGCTGTCAGTCATAGCTATTGATAGCAACTATTAATGACTATCACTGATAGCTATTATTAATGATAGCTTTCAATGTGAGAAAACCGGAAAGAAGCGAGCAAAATGGTGGCTAGGCTTGAGCTTTTTAGTTTTTTACAATTTTTTGTTCTATATATATCCTTGTATTACATATTCTATTATTTTGGGTTTGAATTTCATTTATGCAACTAGCCGTAAAGTTAAGTTACGAGCATTTTGCAAACGTGAGGATTAAAGTGCTTATTTTGAAATTTAAGATTAAATAGACATGAACTTCAAATCTCATGGACCACATTTTGCCAAAAAAACAATGCATTAATAATAGAAAAAAAAAAGTTTTGTTGCTTGGACACGATTGCTTGCATTTTGCATTTGGTATAAACCTTTTATTTATGAGCAATACTAACTAACTAATATGCTCTCTCATCTTTCTACACATACAAAAAGAAAATAATAATTTTAGAATGTTTCTTTTTAAAAGAATTTACTGCACCTAAATATTTTTGCTTTATTTATTTACTTATTCATTTATTACTTCCCTTCCCCGTATTGAGAACCTACCTAGTCCAATCACTAATTCACCATAAATTTGATTCGAGCCAAGGCCCATGGACCAAAAATCAAATGCTCTGTAAAATGGCGACACCTCTACTTCCTTTCTTCATCTTTTCTTTCTTCTCCATTTCTTCTGCCGCTCAGTCAACCGGTTCTCTGCCTCAAACTGCTCCAAAATCCCTATCCATCGGCTATATTCAGGTTTCATTTATCACTTTTTCTCTCATTCCTCCATCGATATTCTTATCCGAGTTTCTCTGAATGAAACTCACTCTATTCTCTTCTTCTTTTGGTGTTTTCTCGTGAAGAAAGCGGGAGATTGCAATTACAGGGTTAATATAACAACAAGCTGTTCATCTCCTTTCCATATTAGTGCCGAAATCGGCGTTTTGTTTGGTGACGCTCATGGAAATCAGGTTCGTTCTTCGGAGATTTTACTTTAAATTATTTTGCAATTAGTTCATCTTTTAACGCTTTTAGACTGTAGACAAGAAAATTGAAACAATTCTGGTGCTGAAGTTTTTCATTTAATATAGTTCTTTCCCTGGTCTGATTTAGATTATGGTCAAGTTTTTCAAAGATTCGAGTTTTGAATTGCAAGAAAAGAACAAATAACAGCTGTAGAACATGTAGACTTTCCTTTTCTTTTTCTGAAATTAAAGTTTTAGGAAGAATTAGACTGTTTTCATTACGATTCTTTAGCATTTCTCATCAATTTGTGACTCTCTTGCACTTTCTTATATTCCATTGAACAAATGGAAAGTTGAACTTTTACTTAAACCGGTAGTAGAAGCTTACAATCAGTTATCAAGTATGTTTATTATTATTAGTTCTAATTTATTATGGCATGGTGCACAATTAATATCATATATCTAACAATCACTCAAAACAGTTCGAAACTAAAAACATAATTTTGTTTTTGGAACAACAGGTAGTAGCACTGTTAGTCATTCAATTCTACTTGAAAATAATTTTTCTTCATTACAGTTAACTTCTTTTTATTAGTCATCTAACAAGAGCCTAAATACATTCATAAACTCGATATTGAACCTATGACTTAGTGACTTTAAACACTTGGAAATATAGATATTCATTGAATAGATAAAATGAACAAAATATGTACCATCCATGGTTTGTTTTTATTCAATAATATAATTTAAAAAAATGAGTGATAAGGACAAGAGAATTTTGATTATGCAGTTGGTTTGAAAGTTTGTCTTTTTAGAAAATTGAGCTTATTTTCCCTCAATTTCTTATATACTGGTTTACATCTTTCTTACGTACGAGGGTTGTAATTAAAGTTCAAAAACAAGTTTTTAAAACCTACTTATTTTAGTCTTCAAAATTTGACTTAGTTTTTTAAAATATTGATAAAAAGTAGATAACAATGCAAGAAATTTAGAGGTGAAAGGGTATTTATAGACTTAATTTTCAAAAGCTCAAATCCTAAAAACTAAATGGTTATCAAATGAGGTTTTAATAATCAATCTATCGAAAAAGGACTTTATTATTTTAATGTTGAAGTAGAGACCTGTAAAGAAGAAAAGAGAAAAAGGAAAAGAAAGCTCTGCCTGACCAACCTTTATATGAAGGTTTATGTTTCCACTTTAAATCATGTTTAAATGGATGAGGATGGTTGATTTAGAACTTGAAAAGCAGATATATGAGCCAAAGCTAGAAGTTGAAAGCAAGAATGCATTTGCAAAGTGCAGCAAAGACATATTTGAACTGATAGGACCATGCACAGACCAAATATGTTTCTTTTATCTTTACAAAAGCGGCTCAGACAATTGGATACCAGAGACTGTAGAAATCTCCAGCCCTGATATTGACACTGCTAAATACAAATACAACTCCTCAATCCCAAATGACACATGGTATGGCTTTGACGACTGCCAATACTTTCCGTCACCATCACCGCCACCGCCTCCACCAGTCCCCTCCGCCGCCTGCCGCGTGCCCAGGTGGAAATGGCTTGCTTCTGTGATCCCTTTGCTTCTCAGCAGCGCTGTGCTGTAAATGTGATGCTCATTCTGTATCTTGGCCGTTGGCTTGGTGGGTTAGATGTATTTTTTTTAAAATTTTGATCCACCGCTCTATCAGTATTTTCATTGTGTTTTTTACTCTTTATATGATGATGTATGTAGAATCGGATTTGATGGAGTTGTGTTATGTTTATTGAATGGAGGAATATCTGTCATTATAATTATTACTGTTTATTTTTCCAAAGATGGACAACATCAAACAACACAAGGAAATATAATTACGCAAACTTGATTAATTGATTATTGTTAGATTGATTCTCACAATCATAATCGCCATAATAGTACAAGAAAATGTAAGGGATAGAATTACCTTTCTCCACTCACCAATGCTCGATCAAGGACTTGATTCAGTTTCGTGAACTAGAGATAGTAAAAAATTCTTTTTTATCAATTTTGGTGGTTTGATATGATTTTTAATAGTTCATGATAGGTTAATTTAATGTATTATATTATTATTATTTGTAACAAAAAAACCTCTGTTAACTTTATACTTGTTTAAAAATACTTTTGTTCCTTCAAATTGTAATATTATTATTATTATTTTTTTTTATATTTTTTTAATAAATGTTTCAAAACTAATATTTGAATAGAAATTTGTTAGATAAAACATTATACTAAAACTGAAAACATGAAATAGTGTTCGGTAATTTAAAGGAAAAAAATATTGTAACTTCTAAAGACTACAGAGGAAAGATATTTTTTTAAAATTTTCCCTTTTATTAATGATATAAAAATCTTGGTGTTGTGATTGTTTCAGAAGAAATGAAACAAAAGATACGGTAGAGCTAGGACAGTTATTGTATGAGGTCTACCCAATGCTAGATGCAGAGGCGCATAATAGATTATGAACATCATGAGTTGTCCCGTAATAAAACCTGTTGTTGCTGATACTTTCTTCTCGGTTCCTTCTTCCATAAAAACAATCCGATTATGAGTTGTGAAGCAATAAAGTATGTGGATAAATGGAAGGGTGAAAAAAAGAGAAAAAGAATATGAATGATATATGATTCCAATATGTAATATGTAAGGTCTATGGGTCATCTCATAAAAGGTAGTGTAATAAAGCATTAAGACTGATGGATTCATAATTAGATGAATCTGTTCCACACTTTTCGATTGGTTCTATTATATGATTGAAGGCAACAAAGATTCAATAATCAGTCATTCTTCACTTACGGAATCAGATAGGGTCAGTTCATCCTTTATTTTAAGTGTTACATGTTAATCCAATAGAGGAAGGACCATTTGGAGTATGAAGGTCCTTTTTGCTCGGTTGAAGTAGACCATGGAGTACACTTTAAGTTACGTAAGTCCATGTACTTTGAAAACTTCTTTTATTAGTTCTAATAGCATTTTTATTGTAATCGAGTTTCTTTTATCTTTTATGTTTAGTTAATGTTTCTAGAAGAAGATGCATTAAAGATGGTAATTGAAAAGATAGAGGTTGCTTTCTTTAATGATGATGCATTAAAGATGGTGGTTGAAAAGATAAGATGAATACTGTTTTATTTAATTGAGATGCATTAAAGTTGAAAAGATGGTTGTCGAGAAGATGATTTCTTTTTTTAATGTTTTATTTTGACTTTTGACTTTTTTAGATTAAATAGATTACAATCTCTTAAAGGCTATATAAATTCATCTAGTAATCATATTCCTTATGAATGAAATTTGAGCTCATGTGTTTGAGACTTTTTCCTTAGAAATTTGCAATTTTTAAGTTTTAATACAATTCTTGTGATCTAATGCATCCGAGCCATTCAATCTAACTTTGATCAAGTTTGATCGTGGAGTAACTCAATTTAGGATAAAATTTTCAAATTTTACTTCTAGATCCTTGATCTTAAAAGATAATCCGTTCTAGCCTAATCTCTTGGTTGACTTATTAATTTATTTGATTCAAGGGTTTTCTCTTTAAGAAAAGCTTGAATTTTTGAACTGAGTACTAAGATTGTCTTATCATTTGATATGAGAACTAAGTCTTAGAATCTTTGAGGTAAGTAGAGATATTTTCAAACTTTTCCTACTTTATTACTCTGTCCTACTTTTCTTTTAAGTGATAAATAGATTACGGTAAAAGAAGTGTTTTTGATTGTACGTTTCTGATATATGGAAATGACCAAAATATCCTCACATTAGTTCTCTTTCATGAACACCATTGTTGGAAACTACCATCAACGAGCGGCCTCCTGCTGCCATTGACGACTCCCATCTCCTGCCACTGGTCACTGCCTCCGCTGGAGACCGCTAGCACCCACCACCGTCTACCTCCGACAACCACTCCACCGCCAACCAACTAATTATAGTGTTTTAAATGTAAATTATAGTGTTCATTCAGAGAAACTCAGATAAGAATATCGATGGAGGAATGAAAGAGAAAGTGATAAATGTAACCTGAATATAGCCGATGGATAGGGATTTTGGAGCAGTTTGAGGCAGAGAACCGGTTGACTGAGCGACAGAAGAAATGGAGAAGAAGGAAAAGATGAAGAAAGGAAGTAGAGGTGTCGCCATTTTTACAGAGCATTTGATTTTTGGTCCATGGGCCTTGGCTCGAATCAAATTTATGGTGGATTTGTGATTGGACTAGGTAGGTTCTCATTCTCAATACGGGGAAGGGAAAGTAATAAATGAATAAATAAATAAATAAAGCAAAAATATTTAGGTGCAGCAAATTCTTTTAAAAAGAAACATTTTTAAATTATTATTTTCTTTTTGTATGTGTGTTTGCTCATAAATAAAAGGTTTATACCAAATGCAAAATGCAAGCAATCCTCAATCTTTGTAACCAACAAAACTAATTGTGAATGGTAGGTTTCCAAGCAACAAAACTTTTTTTTTTTTTTCCTGTTATTAATGCGTTGTTTTTTTGGCAAAATGTGGTCCATGAGATTTGGAGTTCATGTCTATTTAGTCTTAAGTTTCAAAACAAGCACTTTAATCCTCACGATTGCAAAATGCTCCTAACTTAACTTTAGGACTAGTTGCATAAATGGAATTCAAACCCAAAATAACAAAATATGTAGTACAAGGATAAAATAATTGCATATGTATAAAAAAAATGATAAAAGACTAAAAAATTCAAACCTAGTCATCGTTTTGCTCGCTTCTTTCTGGTTTTCTCAAATTGAAAACTATCATTGATAGCAACTATTAATGATAGCCATTAATAATTTCTATCAGCAGTTATGATTGATAGCTACTATCAGTGGTAACTTTTAATTTGAGAAATATTTATATAATCCAAAAATATTGGCTTTCAATTTGCTAGTAGTTATCAATGCCTATCATTGATACACTTTCATCAATTGGAATTAACCTTAAAATATTAATACTTAAGACTATCAGTAGCTATCAATGATAGTTTTTTTATAAGTAGTCATCAACTTTGAAAGAAAACCAACAACTTTGAAAGATTAAGTTATACAAATAATGGAAAACTATTAGTTGATATCATTGTTAGACTTTCATAAATGAGTATCAACTTTGAAAGATTACTACAATAGCTATCACAAATAATCTTCTATCATGGCTATCATTAATAGCATCTATTAGTTCCTATCAATGATAGACTTCCATCAATTAGAATCAACGTTGAAATATTAACACTTAAGACCATCAATGATACACTTCTATAACTGGTTATCAACATTGAAAGAAACTCGATATATAGATATCATCTAAGTTCTATCACTGATATCACTAATATCACTCATATCGTGGTTATTAGTGTAACTTCTTTCACTAATAACATCACTGATACGATGCTATCAATGATCTCACTTATATCATGCTATCAGTGATAACTCTCTATCACCAATAACATGCTATCAGTGGTAACTTCTATCATCGATAATGTGCTATTAGTGGTAGCTTATATCACTAATAATGTGCTATCAATGTTAACTTTTATCATCAATAATATGCTATCAGTGGTAGCTTCTATCAATAATAGCCACTGACCACCTTTTTGTCCATTTCCTTATCCTTCCCAACCATTCGTACGGTCCCTTTTCTTTTTGCGATATCTCAAGGGCACTTCCGTAAAAATAGCAAACAACCAAAACCAAACCCTTCTTATGTTGGGATTGATGCTCTAAATCTTGTGGGTTCTGTAGTTTGTAATGGTAATGTACAAACGATTTATTTATTTAATAAAATCTAAGGTATTTTATTTGATATTTAGTAGCATTAACCCACAAAACCAATAAACTAACATCCGAGGTTATCTTCTGTAGCTTAAACATGTATGTAGAGACATACAAGTGGATCATGTTTAAGTGATAACCTAAATGGTCCATAGTAGATGGATAAAGCTGGGTATCTTATCTTGGTGACACTACGAATATGACCCACTTTCTAGATGTTATAATTGTTGTAAAGTGCCACAAATGATCTGTTCCTAATCGTTCATGTAGAGACATGTGAGCAGAGATGCTTTATACAAAGAAGTTTGTATAAGAACAGACCACAAAATGAATAGTCTCATTATATAACACCGTTAATAACAGAGACTTATATTTCACCAGGATGACCATAGTGTTGGAGTTGATGCCCTAAAGTCTCGTGTCCTGTAGTTTGTAAACAGTTTGTACGAACGCTTCTGTTGTTAATATATGATATTTACTTCACATCTTGAATTTTTGTTCAGTTACTTGTTTTATTTGTTTTATCACAAACCAATAAACATAAAATCCCTGGTTATCTGTATGTGACTCAAGCATGTATGTGGTGACATATAAGTGGATCACGTCTTGAGTGATAACCAAAATGGTCTATAATATATGGATATAGGAGGGAAACCTTATCCTGGTAGCGCTACGGATGCGGCCCGCTTTGTGGAATGGTCACAAGTTTTGTGACTTATGACAGATGATCTGATCCTGATCATTCGTATTGAGGACATGCGGGCGGGGGCATCCTATACAAAGAGTTTGTATAAAACCTGATCACGAAGTGTTAACGTCTTGTTATATTACATCGTTCATGACAGAGACTTCACTTCACTAGGATGACCATAGGTAACATGACCTCAATCTTGAATGAGTTGGGAACTCCTGCCATTGAGGGCGATTCTTTGATTTGTATGGGTGCGAGTGGTCAGGTCACCGATTCAAACCTATCATTTTGGGGATTCGTCTGATTTGGGAGCTGGGAGAGATGGAATTCACTCATTCCCCGAGGCAGGGGTAAGTAGATAGATAGTTCCCTTAAGGGTTGATTCCGGAGCATGAACAATGTGGAGCCACACACCTTCTCTTGACTCGAGAGGTGTTCACACATAGTTGGACTATGTTGTATTGTTCATTAGAGGAATCAGTGGTACTTAAAAGGAGTGAGATGTAACTACAGGGGCAAAATGATAATTTGGCCCAGTTGTACTTACGAGCATCTGTGAAGGGTCATCGTACTCATGATTGGTTATATCCGATGGATACAGAAATATATCTGTGGTAAGAAGAGTTCAATTGTTGGTCTTTAGTGGAATGTCTGATAGTTAACGGATAGTGGATCTCGTGGCTAAACAGTTAGTCAGCTATTCACGGACCGTTGGAGCTTCGAGCCATAGGTTCATTAGGTCTTCTGGGTAGCTTGGATAAAATCGAGAACCAGTGTTTGGGTAATTTGAAATGTTCAAATTGACAAGAGGAAGTTCGATTATATATGATATAATTGAACTGGTTAATTATATATGATACAATTCGCTAAATTTATACATTATTTTGGAGAAAATTAGATATAAATATGATTTATATCAAGTAGAGGAGAAAATACTATAGTAGATATGTGATATCAAACTATAGGATAAAAATATAATACGATTATATTTATTAATTAATTATATGATAATTAATCCAAATTTTACATTCGGACGTGGGTTAGTGGGGCAACTTCAGTTATTGTAACCGATGAATTAAAATGAAAATAGTTTTCATTTTGTTCAATCGTCCAAAAGAATTCGAAAGAATGTGTTGTTGAAAAAGAAAATGATCGCTTAAGAATTTTTAGAGCCTATACGATAGTCCTCTCCACCTAAACGATCGTTCTCCTCGCGCCTAAACGATCACACACTATTTCCTACGCGATCGCATAGCTTCTCTAAACGATCGTATAGTGTGCCGATTTTGCTAAACGATCGTATACCTTTTCCTAAACGATCGTTCAGTAAAACCTACACGATCGTGTAGCTTCTCCTAAACGAGAAGCATTTTGCTATACGATAGCGGTGTTTCCCTCCCACTTGCTTATCGCCTACACGATCTGGTATTCCTCTTTCCTCTACCAAATTCACCAAGGACCATGCTTTGGGTACTCACTCCGAGAATACCCGGGGCTCTTTTCTGGTGGTGTCGTCCTCGCGGCGTTCTTGTTCGTGCAGTTGTTCGTGCTATTTTTGTTGACGCTGCTACTGGGCATTGGTAGATCACTTGGAGGGTTCCACTGTTTTGAGTGCTGAAGTTTGAAGAACATCTTCAACTAGTATGGCACTCTTTCCCTTGTTATTTTTTTGTTCATAGCATGCCAATAATTAGTGTTTGTTTGCATAACTGTATGTTTTGAATGTCTAATATGTATTTTGGTCACGGTGAGATCGAAGCGATCCGAACATGCTCATGGAACTCTTCGGTAAGAGATCCTTAAATTGGTATCAGATATAGGTTCGGATACTCCGACTTCATCTGTTGCAACGAAATGACATATACATTCATGATGGGTGCATTTCTACGCTGTTTATTTGTTAAACTTATTGTGGATGTGCGGATTAATGGATGTTTTCAGGATGATTAGCCTCGGTTTGATTTAGATCCTTTTACATTTGCGAGTTTGTAAAGGCCCCTTCATTTTTGGGCATTAATGATCGTTATCAAGTTTGTATTCAAAGTTTGTTTGAAGTTGAGTCGTTCGAAGAAGCAGATCTGTGCAAGCGTTGCATAAGAGTGGTACGCGATCTGTGCAAGCGTTGCAGTTCTTTGAGGAAGGAGGCGATCTAGGGTTGATTGCATCGTGCATAAGATGTGGTACGCAATCACTGTTGATCGCATCGTAAAGATTATGGAGTACACGCAAGATTAAACGAAGGGGTATGCAATCAAAAGTTAATCATATCATTTTGACGATCGGGTACGTGATCGTTGAGTATTGCGTCGTGTAGATGATGAGATACTTGTAGATCGTTTAACGCGCGCATGCGTTAGACAACCGTTTAGGTCAGCAAGCTTCATCGCTTAGTAACTGACTAAATGATCGCTTAGTAACGCATGGTAAATCGTTTACCTGTCGTCGCACTATGCGATCATACAGACGATCAGGCTTCGCAGCCTCGTCATCGTTTACGCGATCGTTTACTTATGCTTCTATCGTCTAATGCGTG
This sequence comes from Benincasa hispida, assembly GCF_009727055.1. Taxonomy (NCBI): domain Eukaryota; kingdom Viridiplantae; phylum Streptophyta; class Magnoliopsida; order Cucurbitales; family Cucurbitaceae; genus Benincasa; species Benincasa hispida. The sequence continues at coordinate 709,625 of NW_024064924.1, read as the reverse complement.
TTGAACGATCGTCTACCTATTGGAGTTTACTATATGATGGAGACCTCTTGGTGGTTCAAGACCCAGTTTGCCTGTGAACCAGTTTGCTCGATGAAAAATGTAATAGATAGGGTTTTTTCATTCCGATTTTTGTAAAGGCTCATCCCGGTCCATTAATCCTTTATTTATTACATGCGATGTATGTTTTATTTATATGTCATATGGCATGAACATATAGTAAATCCCATCTTAGGTTATGCAACAGTCATGCATCATCTCTTTATTGTAATTGTTATAATTTAGAGAAACATGATTTAATTATGTAAGAGCATGCTCATGCATCATATAATATAAGAGTTATATTTATGCATGCATAAAAAGCATTGACATGCATCATCTTTATATTATAATTGTTATAGTATAAGAGTGAATGATAGCATGTTTGCTTGGTTATTACGCATTGTATAAAGGTTATATATAGTAATGACTGAAAATTTCATAAAGCATGACACATAGGTTACTTTATAAATGTTATAAACACCTCGTTGTGCGTAATGTTTTTAGTTGTTTCTTTTTAAAAGTTAAAGAGAAATTAGAACTAAAAGAAATAAGAAAGACATGCATGCTCACTTAGGTTTAATTCTTGGTTTTAAAGTGTTTAAAACTTGGATCACATAGACCTAAAATCACGGTTCTAATATGATTAGCAACCCTAAGGCTTTAATCTTTTAATCCGTTTAATAAGATTAAATTAGCTAATAAAAGGTTAAAGTGTAGCAAATCTATCTATAAGAGACCTTTTGTCTAAGGTGGGTTCTGTCTAGGCTGGGGTATTTAAGTTGACAAAAACGTAACACCTCTATCTGGGAACTTACCTGGGAAGGTGAATTAGATAGATTTGATGCATGCATGCAAGTTAAGGACAATCCATTAAAGTGTTTAAATGTGACTACTTGAACTTGTTCATATTTCATAGACAAACGTTGTTTATGAGCAGAGTTTAAAAAGACGACTTAGACTAAAATCAGTAGCCAAATTGTCTAGGTTAATGAATCTCTAGGTAGAACATTCAGTGGGAGGTACTTGGGACATGAGATGCTTCACTTAAACCTTTCACGTTTCTCCTTAATAGTCCACACCATGAGATCTACCCTCGACCCCGCGGCACCTTTGGCGTGTCCCCCTAATGGATGGTGTTTGGGTAGGTCAATATCAAGGTGGATGGAGAGAGTGTTCATAGTAAGTGGGCGCGGAAAGTGCGACAGCATATCCCTCGGTCTCCCTCGTTAGGTTGAATAAAGTTACTACGCATCTCCTCGAGGAACCCTGGGAGTGTCCCCCTAAAGGATGACAGTTTTGTGCGTTTCTTTATTTGATCTCCTATAAGCGGATAAGGTAACTTAGTCTTTTGTCCTTATCTGCTTCTTCCCTACGGTGGGCTCATTAGGGCGGGACTCTGGCACCGAAAGCGAGAGGTTACACTTATGCGGAATGGTTAAAGGTTAACGACTATGGACCAAAAAAATGGTGGCTGTTAGGTTCAGTTCCAAGAGTTGGTTTTGCCTAATGGTTGAAAATGTCTCATCCTGCGAAAGGGGCAACTGATCACCCTACCAGTGACGTTTTTCCTGCCTTACTGGGGCATCATTGCAAAATAGAAGACTATAACTTAGGGTACTTGAAATTGTTTTGCAAACTAATTGGTTTAAAAGTTGTTTAGCAAAATCTAATAAATTTTTTGTTTGTACTTTCAGAAACTTTTTTAAAATGGCAACAACTACGTTAGCATTGCTAAGCACCGAAAAACTTATTGGCGATAATTTCCAACATGGAAACACATGATCACGACGATCCTAATTATCGAGGATCTCATGTTCGCTCTCACGGAGGCTTGTCCTCCTATTCCAGCTTTGCTCGAAATGTTCGGGAGGCATACGAGCGATGGACAAGGGCAAATGAGAAGGCCCGAGCTTACATCTTGGCAAGTCTTTCTGAAGTCTTGGCCAAGAAACATGAACCTATGGTTTCAGCATATGAGATCATGGAGTCCCTGCGGGGGATGTTTTGACAACCGTCTGAACAGCTTATGCATGAGGCTCTTAAATACATATTCAACTCCAAAATGGAAGAAGGCACCTCTGTTCGTGAACATGTGCTAAACATGATGGTCCACTTTAATGTGACGGAGTTGAATGGGTCTACCATCGATGACGGCAGCCAAGTTAGCATAATCCTGCATTCTTTGTCAGAGAGCTTCCTGCACTTTGTTAGCAAAGTGATTCTTAATAAAGTGAAATATAACCTTACAACTCTCCTCAACGAGTTGTAGACATACCAATCTTTACTGAAAAGTAAGGAGAGGAAGAAGGGTGAGGCAAATGTTGCTTCATCCTCTAGGACGTTCCATAGAGGTTCGACCTCAGGAACGAAGTTTGCACCTTCTACTTCTAACTCTGCAAACGGGAAGAAGAAGAAGGGTGGTAAGAGAAAAGGGAAGGCACCTGTTAACCCACCACTTGTCGCCCCAAGAAGGCATCCACAGGTTGCTAAAGAAAAGTGTTTCCATTGTAACCAAGATGGACACTGGAAGAGAAACTGTCCTCGGTATCTGAAAGAGAAGAAAGAAGCTAAAGCTAAGGCTAAGGCCGATAAAGGTAAATGTGATTTACTTGTGCTTGAATGACGATTCTTCCTTGATAATTGATCCGGACGCCACTAACCATGTTTGTTCTTCTTTTCAGGGGATTAGATCTTGGCGACAATTAGAGGCTAGTGAGATGACGATGCGAGTAGGCACCGGGCACGTCGTCTCAGTTGTGGCATTGGGAGGACTCCAGTTAGCTTTACAAAATAGGTTTCTTATTTTAAATGATGTATATATTATTCCCAAACTAAAGAGGAACCTAATTTCTGTAAAGTGTTTATTGCAATGTAAATATACTATCTCATTTAATGTGGATAAAGCATTTATTCATAAAGATGGTATTTTTATTTGCATAGCAAATCTAGAATCGAATTTATATGTGCTAAGGTCGTTAGCCATTAATTCCTTTCATGATACTGAATTTTTCAGAACTGCCGTAACTTAATCAAAACTTCGACGAATTTCTCCAAAAGAAAATGCCCAACTTGGCATCTACGCTTAGGGCACATCAATCTCAATAGGATTGAGAGATTGATGAAGAATGAACTTTTAAGTGAGTTAGAAGAAAATTCTTTATTAGTGTGCGAATCTTGCCTTGAGGGTAAGATGACTAAACGACCTTTTACTGGAAAAGGTTATAGAGCCAAAGAGCCTCTTGAGTTAGTATATTCTGACCTTTGTGGTCCTATGAATGTGCGAGCCCGAGGTGGCTATGAGTATTTTATCAGTTTTACTTATGATTACTCAAGGTACGAGTATGTTTATCTTATGCAACGGAAGTTTGAATCCTTTGAAAAGTTTCAAAGAGTTCAAGGCTGAAGTTGAAAACGTATTAGATAGACAGATTAAAACACTTCGATTAGATCGAGGTGGAGAGTTTTTGGACTCGGTATTCTAGGACTATTTGATAGAACATGGAATCATTTTCCAACTCTTAGCGCCGGGTACACCTCAGCAGAATATTGTAGCGGAGAGGAGAAATAGAACCTTGATAGACATGGTTCGCTCGATGATGAGTTATGCTTCCTTACCGGACTCGTTTTGGGGTTTCGTAGTGGAGACTGTGGTATACATACTCAATTTTGTTCCCTCCAAGAGTGTTGCAAAAACACCTCTAGAGTTGTGGAATGGGCGTAAAGCTAGTTTACGCCACTTCTGCATTTGGGGTTGCCTTGCACATGTGCTTGAGGCTAATCCTAAGAAGTTGGAACCACGGTCGAGGTTATACCTCTTTGTAGGCTACCCCAAAGGTACACGAGGGTGTTATTTTTATGATCTGATGGATAATAGGGTATTTGTTTCAATAAACGCTACTTTCCTGGAAGAGGATCATATAAGGGAGCACAGTCCACGAAGCAAAGTCATGTTGCATGAGCTTTCCAACTAAACTACTGAAACTTCAACAAGAGTTATTGAAGAGCCATCTACATTGATGCGTTGTGAATATGATGAAATAATGGTGTATATTGCGATGGTGATGTATGCGTTGTGCATGCAAGTTTTCCTAGCAAAATCCAAGTATAAATTGATAACTTGTAGAAATACAAGTTATTTGTACTGCCTTATCTAGATATTGCGGCCATGCGTCAATTGTATGGAAATTAGCTCAAAAATACAATAATTATGAATTATCGCAATTACACATACTAACATTGTTAGGATGGAAGAAAAGGAGAATTCTACTCTGTTTTACAGGAAACCAAGTCACTGCTTGCGATCAAGGCTCAAGAAGAACTGACCAACGCATCTCTGTCACATTGCGCCCGTTAATGAACACTGAAAAGACGATTAACGCAATGACGGCGCAGTGCGACAGTCGATCCAGAGCTGACTTTCAACCGCATGCGGTAATAAAAACAACACCGCATGCGAACACTCAATCGAAAGATGCAGTTGAGTAACGCAAAAGTAGAGGATGTTGATACGTGTACAACTAACAGTTGTGCAGATTCAACGGTCTGATTGCATAACAGAAGGAATAATATACCTCCATCTTCGGAATTTCCATAACAATAAGTGGGGACCACAGGGCTAGAGTCAAAGATCTTCACCTATAAATACCTCATCGAATTCACAGAAAAAGGGGTAACTGGATACGGGGCTAACTGCTGCTAGTATATTGAGAGAAAGGTTGAGCTGAGTGCTAAACTAAAGAAATCCAGGAAGAAGAAGAGACAGGGCCTAGAGGTAAGTCTCAGTTTTCATCTTCTAGATCCTCGCTGCGAAGCTCTTTTACTCAGATCACTGCTACTGGTTGAGCAAGCCTGAGAGGGAAGCTCATCCTTCCACACGATCCATCCTGACCGACAAGCAAATCTCCATCCAAATTGGTGCCGAGACGTTGGCGCTATTTGTATCTGTTCTATCTCTTTTCATCATTGTAGTTCATCTTCTTTATTTCTTCATTTACACACCATGTATCAGACGCTAAATAGATATATTGAATGTCTTGATCGTTTTCATCACCACTTTTCTGTCTATTTTCGTTCGTCCATTTATCGCTTTCTTCATGATGTGTTCTTAATCCCCTGGTAGTTAATATGAACTAAACGAGTACTTAACCTGTATTAAAGAGATAATTGCATTTAGCTAAGGCATGCTAGACGACATCTTCACCTATGAGAGCAGAAGTGAAAATGCCATTCTGATCTATCGAAAGATGGTCAGAAGAATGCGTTAACTAGAGCGAGTAGTACTTCCAGACATGGAAGCAACCTTGCATTCATTACGTTCGTCTCTGTTTCACCACAGACATGTGGAAACGCGNTTCCAGACATGGAAGCAACCTTGCATTCATTACGTTCGTCTCTGTTTCACCACAGACATGTGGAAACGCGGCCGATCACTGAAAGGTGTACGCTAAGGGAAAACGAAACCGTACTTATCACTTCAACGCAATTAAGAACCTGCGATGTTTATATTAGTTATCTTTCTATTTCTGTTTCATACATAAGACTTGTCGTCGCATTACATGATCTTTGTATAATCTTCACAGTCAGCCTTGACTTCAGTATCTTGTACCATGAAGCCTGTATCTTGTACCATCTTAGCTTAGGTTTACTGCACTTTATTTTATTATTGCATTTTATTGCTTTCTTTACTTTAACAAAATTTTAAATACTTGTACAAACCATACTTTTAAAAGATTGAAAAACTTGGTCGCATGTACCATAAACATAATGCAATAACCTCAAACAATCCTTGTGTTCGACCTCGGATCACACCGAGAAACTTGCGGTGGAATTATACTTGGTTCCAATGTAAGGAAACTTGTAACAACGCACAACATACTACAAGAACATCCATTAATAACGCATATCTAGAAGTAGTATTGCATGAATCGAGTCAAGTTGGGTAGTTATTGCATATCATGGGCTTGAACCGTGCGCGCGCATTGTATAGCTCAATTCTTTGTCCAACAAGTTTATGGCGTTGTTTCTGGGGAACTGGTTAACGGTTTATTGTTTAAGTGTGTTTGTGGTATTTTGTAGGACAGATCTCATTGTACTGGCTGTTCAATGCGGAGAGTAGCTTGATGGTTTATGAGTACTAGGGCTGAACTAGAATTTGAAGCAGACCTTGAGATCGAGCATACATTTCGCACACGGGTACGTCAGAATCGAATTAGGCGAAACAAGGCAGCAAGCATGGCAGACAACAATGATAATGCGGTACCGGTGGTTAATCAAGGAGCTATTCGACCAGCGCAGGATCTTGTTTTCCTTGCAGCTGATCGCAACATCCCAATGAGGAATTATGCGGCACCCAATCTGTATGACTTTTCGCCTGGGATTTCGAGGCCTACTGTCGAGGAGAACTCAAGGTTCGAAATTAAGCCTGTCATGCTTTAAATGATCCAAAATGTCGGGCAATTTGGGGGTTTGCAAGGTGAAGACCCACACGCCCACAAGACCAGCTTTGTCGAAATGTACGACAACTTCTCTCTACCTGGCATAACCTCAGAGAGTATAATACTGTATTTGTTCCCTTACACCTTGAGGGACGAGGCCAAGAAGTGGGCTCACTCACTGGTGCCAAATGAAATTACATCGTGGGACCAACTGGTGGAGCGATTTATGAAGAAGTTCTTCCCACCAGCCGTCAACGCAAGGTGATGGAAGGACGTGCTGAACTTTGAGCAAAAGGCGAATGAGACCCTGAGCACCGCCTGGGTGCGATTTAGAAGATTGGTGAAAAATTGCTCGCATATCGGGATCCCCGATTGTGTCTTGATGGAAATTTTTTACAACGGCCTGAACAGATCAACACAAGCTGTTGTTGACGCCTCCGCGGCAGGAGGTTTTATTGATAAAACATACATAGAGGCTAAGGTCATCCTTGACCGCATATCGCGGAACATGGATGATTAGATCGATGATGGATATGGAGGTCGAGGCACCGATAGACGAAAGAATGAAACTGTCATTGTCCCTGCGGAGACAATGACCACGTTGGCTGCACAAAAGGCCGCGGTGACTTCCATCCACCAGTCAATGGCAATTAATCAAGGAGCCATCCCTCAACAATCAGCGTAACCTCCTACGCCGACTCAAGTGGCCGCAATAAGTTGCGTCAATTGTGGGGGCTTATGCAGTTGAAATGTGCCTATCGAACATCCAGCAAGTATGCGCCATTCTAATCTGACTTTCCCAAGCCTAGATTCTATCCTTAGACCACCCTCTCGAGCATCTCTAAAGGACGAATGACGCATCCATAATACAAGATGATTGCATAAAGTGAAGATCTCAGGTTATGCTAGCTAAGTGCTTCTCAACCCATTCGACGGTTTAGTTACTCATGTGTAATGTCAAGAGAGTAAACAAATGTAGAGATGCAAATTCCATTTTATAAATAAGATCAGAATACAGAATGACAATGGAAAATAGGGATAGAGAGCCTGGTAGCAATGCCTTGCTTCCCAAGGCTTTTACACTGAGTTTTGCTCTACTCTACCCAAAAGAATGTTCTTGCTTCCGCAAGAGTCGACTCTCTCTCCGTTCTCAATGCTTCCCGAAACTCTTTCGAGCCAACCAGAACGATCTTTTGGCGTCTTCTCTCTTTTTCTCGCCTCTGCGTTCTAAGTATAAAAATTACAGAATACGACTATCTATATATATGGCGTAGAAGAACTCCAAAATTCTGAACAGTTGACTCTTTTAATGAAGGTAGCCTTCGGTATTATAGAGCTTCAGGGTGAAGAGCTTTTCTCTCAAATGATTACACTGATGAGATGTCATTAATTCTCTGTCTGATGTGTCGATTAATTGTCACCGAAAATTTGAGTGTACTTGCTACAGTGTGTCGTTAATGGCTTGTCAACTTAATTTGAATTCGACCGTCATCAGCTTTCTGTCCCATCGTGATTTATTAAGCTTCCATCTTGATGCGTCGTCTTTATGCAACCACCTTCTTGAGCAGATCTTCGCGAACAAATACGATTGCATAGCTTTGCGACCACAATCTTCTAATGTGCTCGGACGCTAAATTCCTTGGATCGAAATTCTTCCTTGCGCCAACGCATTTTGTTGCACAAAATATGTCAATTAGCTGTTTTAATGCGATGGACGCATGCGATCGCAATGTTCTCAACTTAATGCTTTTGGACACGATTTTACATCTTTTTGCCGCCGCAATCCTACATTGTTTTATATCTTTGATGTAATAACGTGCATTTCTGCCCATTATCATACATTAGCAACAGTTGTTGATGGGAGTTCATCCAATAGGTCAGTTCCACCTCAAGTGTTGAGGGAACCTCGACGTAGTGGGAAGGTTGCGAACTCGCCCGTTCGCTATCTGGGTTTTATGAAAATCCTTGCTATGGTAGTAGATGGCAACGTTGAGGATCCGTTTTCTTATAAGAAGGCGATGGAGGATGTTGATCGGGATGAATGGGTCAAGGCCATGGATCTCGAGATAGAGTCGATGTACTTTAACTCAGTATGGGATCTTGTAGATCAGCCTGATGGGGTTCGCCCTAGAGGTTGTAAATGGATCTTCAAGTGCAAATAGGGTGCTAATGAGAAGGTACAGACCTTCAAGGCTCGACTTGTGGCAAAGGGTTATACCCAGGTAGAGGAGTCGATTATGACGAGATTTTCTTGCCTGTTGCCATGTTAAAGTCGATCCGCATCCTCATGTTCATTGCAGCTTATTATAATTATAAGATCTGGCAAATGGACGTCAAAACGGCCTTTCTGAATGGCAATCTCGAGGGATTCATAGTCCCAGGTCAAGAGCAAAAGGTTTGCAAATTGAATCGGTCCGTTTATGGATTGAAATAGGCGTCTCGATCTTCGAACATATGGTTTGATACTGCGATCAAGTTGTATGGCTTTGACCAAAACATTGATGAACCTTGTGTTTACAAGAAGATCATCAATGCTTCAGTAGTCTTCTTAGTGTTGTACGTAGACGATATCCTACTCATTAGGAATGATGTAAGTCTACTTACTACAGTTAAGAACTGGCTAGCGACCCAATTCCAAATGAAAGATTTGGGAGAGACTTAGTTTGTTCTAGGTATATAGATCCTTCTGGATCATCAGAACAAAGTGCTAGCACCTTCTCAGGCATCGTACATTGACAAGATGTTGCTCAAGTACTCGATGCAGGACTCTAAGAGGAGCTTACTGCCATTCAGGCATGGAGTCACTTTGTCTAAGGACATGTGTCCTAAAATGCCTCAAGAGGTTGAGAAGATGAGACGGTCCCATATGCATCTGCCGTTGGCAATTTGATGTACGTGATGCTTTATACTCGTCCAGACATCTGCTACACTGTGGGCATAGTCAGTAGGTATCAGTCTAACCCAGGCTAGGGTCACTAGACCGCAGTAAAGAACATCCTCAAGTATCTTCGAAGAACGAGAGACTACATGCTCGTGTATGGTTCTGGGAATTTGATCCTTACAAGATACACGGATTCTAACTTTCAGACTGATAAGGACTCTCGTAAGTCCACATCAGGGTGAGTCTTTACTCTTAACTGAGGAGCTGTGTGTATGGCGAAGCACTAAGCAGGGGTGCATCGCTGACCCCACTATGGAGGCGAGTATGTAGCGGCTTGCGAAGCTACTAAGGAGGCCGTCTGGCTCAGGAAGTTCTTGACAGACCTGGAAGTAGTTCCAGATATGTCTAGGCCCATTACCCTCTGTGATAATAGTGGGGCTTTGGCGAACTCCAAGTAGATGAGGAGTCATAGGCGTGATAAACACATAGTGCAGAAGTATCATCTGATCCGCGAGATAGTGCATCGAGGGGACGTGGTCGTCACGAAGATCGTTTTGGAGCATAATGTTACTGACCCATTTACGAAGGGCTCTAACGGCTACAGTGTTTGAGGGCCATCTACAGATCATGGGGTCTACACAGCATGCTCGTGGGTTGGACTAGGACAAGTGGGAGATTTTCTAGTACTGGGCTTTTATGCCCTAGTTTATTGTTTTGTACTAGTTTTTTTGTACACCCCACTTCGCTTTAGGACAAGTGGGAAGATTGTTGGGGTTATGCCCTAAATTTTGTGTCTTGTAAGTTTGTAAAAAGTTTGTATGAATTGCTTGTGTTGTTAATATATGATATTTACTTCACATCTTGAACTTTTGCTTAGTTACTTGTTTTATTTGGTTTACCACAAACCAATAAACATAAAATCCCTGTTATCTGTATGTGACTGAAGCATGTATGTGGTGACAAGACAAGTGGATCTTGTCTTGAGTGATAACCAAAATGGTCTGTGTATATGGATATAGGAGGAAACCTTATCCTAGTAACACTACGGATGTGACCCATTTTGGATGGTCACAAGGTTGTGACTATCACAAATGGTCGATTCCTGATCATCAGTTGTTGGGACCAATATGAGTGGGGAGCCGTCTATACAAAGAGTTTGTATAAGACCTGACTACGAAGTGTTAACGTCTCATTATATAACACCGTTCATGACAGAGACTTCACTTCACTAGGATGACCACAGGTAACATGACCTCAATCCTGAGTGAGTTGGGAACTCCTGCCATTGAGGGCGGTCCTTTGATTTTTATGGGTGCGAGTGGCTAGGTCGCCGATTCAAACCTACCATTTTGAGAATTCATCTGATTTGGGAGCTGGGAACTCAGCTATACAAGATGGAATTCACTCTTTCCCCGAGGCAGGGGTAAGTAGATAGATAGCTCTCTTAAGGGCTGATTTCGGGGCTTGAACGATGTGGCACCACATACCTTCTCTTGGCTCGAGAGGTGTTCATACATAGTTGGACTATGTTGTATTGTTCATTAGAAGAATCAGTGGTACTTAAGGAGTGAGATGTAACTACAGGGGCAAAACGATAATTTGGCCCAGTTGTACTTACGAGCATCTGTGACATAGAAATATATCTATGGTAAGAAGAGTTTAGCTGTTGGTCTTTAGTGAAATGCCTGATAGTTAATGGATGGTGGATCTCGTGGCTAAAGAGTTTATTCAGCTATTCACGGATTGTTGGAGCTTCGAGCCATAGGTCCATTAGGTCCCTTGGGTAGCTGAGATAAAGTCGAGAACTAGTGTTTGAGTTAATTTGAAATGTTCAAATTGATAAGAGGAAGTTCGATTATGTATGATATAATTGAACTGGTTAATTATATATGATATAATTGGCTAAATGTATGAGATGCATTATTTTGGAGGAAATTAGATATAAATATGGTTTATATCAAGTAGAGTAGAAAATACTATAGTAGATATGTGATATAAAACTATAGTATAAAAATATTGTTAGATCGATATGGAAACCCTAGAGGGGGGTGAATAGGGTTTCATTAAACTTTTTTTTTTAAATTAACCCAATTAAACTAATTAATACATTTTTCATAAATAATAAGAAAAATTCAAATTATGCAACAAATAAGATGACTACAAAATGTGATAATTTAATTCTATCAAATTTTAGCAAATAAATAAGAACAAACTAAAGCATACAATAAATTGCTTAAATTAATTGCAAAAATAAAAAGGAAAGAGTTAGAGAAGAAGACACCGTAATTTTTATAGTGGTTCGGTCAAACTCGACCTACTCCACTCCCCAAGCGCCTCTTGGGAATTGGAATAAAATCTTTCCGAGTCTTTACACGGATTAGAACCCAACCGTTACACCACCGCTCCTTTTTCGGTTTCAAGAGCAAACCCGATCCTTTCCACGGTTTAGGATCAAACCGTTAGAAATTTTATAATTTTTCAAGAACACAATACAACTCTCACTAGAGTGGATTTACAAGTTTAAGCACTCAACAAGTTTATCCTCACAATACAATAACACTCTCTCAAGAATAAGATGAAAAGAAAAAAAATTGGGAACTTAAAGAGAGCAACAATGGAACTTTTGAGTTTTAGAGGATTACGAAATGTAAAATTTGTTGGTTTAAAATTTGGAGAGGAAGATGATTTATATAGGGATGGAAAATTTTTTTAGAAACCACAATTAATTTTGACCAGTGGATTTTGGAAAAGAAAAATCAATGGTAGAGATTTTAAACTAAACTAGTCGTTAGATACAAATAAAATATAATATTAAATTCATTTTCTTTTGAAATTCCTTTTCTTTTTAAAATTAATCCAAAAAATAAAAAAACATACAATATATCAAAAACTAACCGTGAGACACAAACATAAAATAATATTAAATTCATTTTCCTTTTAATTCATTTTCTTTTTAAATTCACTCTCTTTAAAGTCAATCCAAAAATAAAAAAATATACCATGTGTAAAAAACTAGCCGTTAGACACAAACATAAGATAATATTAAATTTATTTGTAATTTCATTTTTTTTTATTTTAAATCAATCCAAAAATCAAAAGTCCATCATATGTTGATCTCTTAATGATCCACCATTCAACCAATATGCTGCCACATGTCTACATGCAAATGGTCTGGTTATGCCACGTCATCCACCACAATATTTTCTCTATAGACTTGTTTCGGTCATATCGTCTTCGTTTTAGCTCCGATTTGAGTGATTCAAGAGGTGTGGATCATTCTGTTCTAGCTCTATGCTATGGACAATATTAAAGCACTAAAAGATTTTCAGTAATTAAAAATTGAGTTTGTTATCATCAAAACATTGATTAATTAATTAATTAAAATTAATTAATTTGAGAATTAAAGGCAAAAAGCCAACAATCTCTCCCTTTTTTATGATAACAAACCATTCAAGAAAAATAGCTTGAAATACATGTAAACCATATGTAGCACATAATAAAATTCAACATATCACCATAAAGATCATTCTTGAAATTCACTCCAAAAAAATAAATTCTCCCCTAATTAATACAATCAAAAATCATAAACAAATTTATAGTATATTTTTCTTAAACTTCTCCCCCTTTGGAATCATCAAAAAGAAATAATTAAGAAAAATTTAGAACTATATAAATGTTTCCTTAAAAACATGAACATAAATTTAGCACAACTCCCCTTAAGAATATTAACACATGCTTTCCATATACCCCCCTATCAAAATGCCTTCTAAAAGATTTAACAAGTAAAATTATAAAATCAAGAGGCATCAACAACAATAATACCGAGCTCAAGCCTATTTTGGCAAAAGTTTTCTTCATTCAAAAGGCTTGGTAAAAATATCCGCTAATTGATTATTAGAGCTTACAATATTCAAGAGTAATATTATCATTTTGCACATGCTCTCTAATAAAGTGATGGCTAATATCAATATGCTTAGTCCTAGAATGATGTATAGGATTTTTTAGTCAATTAATAGCACTAGTATTACCACAAAATATAGGCACATTATCAAACATTTGCTTTAATCCAAAATCACAAAGAGTTTGTTTCATCCAAAGAATTTAAGCACAACAACTAGCAACTGCAATATATTCCGCTTCGGTAGTGGATAAGGCAACCGAATTTTACTTTTTACTAAACCAAGAAACTAAGGAACTACCAAAAAATTGACAAGTCCCATTAGTACTCTTACGGTCAAGTAAACTACCCGCAAAATTCCGCATCGAAATATCCTACCAAATTAAATTCAACATTTCTAGGATACCATAAGCCTAAATCAATAGTACCAAGCAAATATTTAAAAAACCCTTTTAATGACATATAAATGTGATTCCTTAGGACAAGATTGAAATCTAGTACAAAGACATATACTAAACATAATATCGGGTCTATTAGCGGTTAAATAAAGTAAGAGATCCAATCATACCTCTATAAGTTTTTTATATCCACACACTTACCTTTTTCATCCTTGTAAAGCTTAATGGATGTGCTCATAGGAGTTTTTGCAATTTTACCTTCACTGAATTTGAACCTTTTGAGCAAATCCCTTGCGTATTTTTCTTGACTTAATGAAAATACCATCCTTGAGTTGTTTGATTTGGAGTCCAAGGAAGAAGCTAAGTTTTCCCATCATACTCATCCCAAATTCACTATCCATTACACTTAGAAAATTCTTCACACAAAAATGGATTAGTAGAACAAAAAATAATTATCATCCACATATATTTGTACTAAAGCATATCATTTTATTTAGTCTTAATAAAAAGAGTAGTATCAATTTTACCCATTTTAAATCCATTCTCAAGCAAGAAAATTACTAAGTTTATCATACCAAGCTCTTGGAGCTTGTTTTAAGCCATAAAGAGCATTTTTCAGCTTATAGATATGATTAGGAAAATAAAACTTTCAAACCCTGGAGGTTGTTCTACATAAACTTCCTCCATGATATAACCATTTAAAAATGCACTTTTCACATCCATTTGATACAAAATGAAATTCTTATAAGAAGCAAAAGCAAACAACATTCTAATAGCTTCTAATCTAGCAACGGGTGCAAAAGTTTCTTCATAATCTATTCCTTCCCTTGACAATAACCTTGAGCTACAAGTCTAGCTTTATTTCTAATGATATTTCCATTTCATCCATTTTATTTCTAAAGACCCATTTAGTTCCAATTATAGAAGCATGAGAGGGCCTAGGGACTAACTCCCAAACTTTATTCCTTTCAAATTTATTTAATTCCTCTTGCATAGCTAAAATCCAAAATTCATCATTTTCATCATCTTTAAAACTTTTTAGTTCAATATGAGAGCAAAATTATTAAAACATATTAAGAGAGAAACGAGTTTTCACACCTTGTTCGGGATCACCAAAAATTAATTCTTTGGGATGGAAAGGAGCATACCTCCACTCTTTAGGCATGATGAAGAACTAACTTCGTTCTTTTCGATTAAGCTCACCTCTTGCTTACTTGAAACAATTTTCTTGTCTTTGTCACTAACAAGTAAATCTCTAAAATTTCCTTCTAAAACATCACTATAAATAGGTTTCATTAGAAATAACATTGTAAGATTCATCAAATACTACATGCATAGATTCCTCAATTACTAAAGTTCTTTTATTGAAAACTCTATAAGCTTTACTAGTAGAGGAATAACCAAGGAAAATACCAACATCTGTTTTAGAATCAATTTTTTCCAAATTTTTCTTTGTTATTCAAAATAAAACATTTGCAACCAAAAACTTTGAAATACCAATATTTGAAATTTGTTATGCCAAAGTTCATACGGAGTTTTTATCCAAAGAAGGTCTAATTAAAAACTCTATTAAAAACATAAGAAGCGGTGTTAACGGCTTCGCCCAAAAGTATATAGGTAAACCATATGCATGCAACATTGATCTAAGCAAATTCTTGCAAAGTACGATTTTTCCTTTCAACTACACCGTTTTGTTTGAGGAGTTCTTGGAGCAGAGAAATTATGAGAAAAACCATTTTCTTCACAAAAAGTATCAAAAGCTTTGATATCAAATTCTTCCTCATGATCACTTCTAATTTTAGGAATCAAAAAACCTTTTTCATTTTGAACTCTTTTTGCAAAACTAGAAAAGCTTTTCAAAGCATCATCCTTATGTTTTTAGGCATCAAAACCCAAGTGAATCTTGAAAAAATCATCAAACTATCACAAAGGCAATATAGTTCCCTCAAAAACTAGTAATTCTAAAAGGGCCAAATTAAGTTCATGTGTAATAGTTGAAGGGGTGTAATGTTAGAGATTACATTTTTAGATTTGAAAGAGAACTTAGTTTACGTACCCATTTGACAAGCATCACAAACTTTGTCTTTTTCAAATTTAAATTTGAGAAGACCTCTAACCAAAGAATTCTTGGAAAATTGAAAATTAAGTACATGCTAGCATGTCCTAGTCTTCTATGCCATAACCAAGAATCATTATGCAAAGCCGATAAACATTTATCATTAATAGGACAATCATTCAAATCAATAGTATAAACATTTTCATCTCTATTTCCAACAAATATAAACTTTTCTATCACTAGCATTTTCAACGATGCAATTCTTTTTATCAAACACAACTCTAAAGCCTTTATCACACAATTGACTAATACTAAGTAAATCATGCTTCAAACCATCAACCAAAAGTACATTTTCAATTAAAATAGAAGATTCATTACCTATACTACCTTTATCAATTATTTTACCTTTCTTGTTGTCACCAAATGTTACAAGACCTCCATCCTTTTTGGAGAGACAGACAAACTTGGATGGGTCTCTCGTCATGTGCCTAGAGCAACCACTATCCAAGTACCACTTGTTTTTCTTAGAGGCTTTCAAACAAACCTCATCATTTTATTCATCCTCTTTGTCACTATGAGCCATCAAGCAAAAATTGGCCACTTCTTCATTATCACTCCCACTTTCGCTTTCATCGCTATCATCCCAAGTAGCTTTTATTGCTTTCTTCTTGGATTTCTTAGATGATTTGAGAAAAGGACAATCAGTTTTAATATGACCCGGTTTCTTGCATTCATAGCATATTATCTCATCCTTTTTGCTCTTTTCACCTTTTGACTCTTTTTGGTTGGAGAGATGTTTCTTGAATTGCTTCTTTCTCTTGATGAAGTTCTTATACTTACGTGAAAGATAGGCAACATCATCTTCATCAAGGTCATCTTCATCTTGGGAGTCAACATCTAAAGAGATGATCTTTAAAGCTATACTCTTTTCTTTCTTTTTCTTCTCATCCTCCATGTTTTTCTTGATCTTTATCTCATGCGTCAACAATGTGCCCATGAGTTCATCAATGGAGAGAGATTTGAGATCCTTTGCCTCTTGAATGGCGGTGACTTTAGGCTCCCATTGTTTAGGCAAAGACCACAATATCTTCTTTATCTTCTCAAGATTTGAGTACTTTTTCCTAAATCCTTCTAAAGCATTGACCATGTTAGTAAATCTAATAAACATATCGAAAATAACTTCATTTTCATCAATTTTAAACATTTCATATTGATGAACTAACATGTCAATCTTTGTTTTTTTTACTTGACTAGTTTTGTCATGAGTAATTTCTAATTTATCCCATATCTCTTTAGCGGTTTGCAAATAGACACTCTATTATACTCAACTTCATTCAAAGCACCAAATAAGCAATTAATAGCTTTGGCATTTAAAGAATATGCTTTCTTTTCATTTATTGACCATTCTTCATTAGGTTTTATAGTGCTAACACCATCAACATCTTTTGTTGGAATTTTAAAACTTTCCTCAACAATATCCTATAAATCATAATCAATAGAAAGCAAGAAAAATCTCATTCTATTTTTTCAATAACTATAATTAGTACCATTAAAGAAAGGAGGCTTTGTAATAGATTGACTATCGGTAAAAGGGATAAAACCTAAAATTGCCATAGCTAAAAAACAATTAAGTTTATCAAGAAATAAATATTTCAAGAAGAGCAACCCGCTCTGATACCAATTGTTGGATAGATATGGTAACCCTAGAGGGGGGTGAATAAGGTTTCATTAAACTTTTTTTTTTTCTAAATTGACCCAATTAAACTAAGTAATACATTTTTTTTATAAATAATAAGAAAAATTCAAATTATGCAACAAATAAGATGACCAAAAAATGTGATAATTTAATTCTATCAAATTTTAACAAATAAATAAGAACAAACTAAAGCATACAATAAATTGCTTAAATTAATTGCAAAAATAAAAAGGAAAGAGTTAGAGAAGAAGACACCGTAATTTTTATAGTGGCTCGGTCAAACTCGACCTACTCCACTCCCCAAGCGCCTCTTGGGAATTTGAATAAAATCTTTCCGACTCTTTCCACGGATTAGAGCCTAACCGTTACACCACCGCTCCTTTTACAGGTTCAAGAGAAAATCCGATTCTTTCCACGGTTTAGGATCAAACCGTTACAAATGTTGGAATTTTTGAAGAACACAATACAACTCTCACTAGAGTTGATTTACAAGTTTAAGCACTCAACAAGTTTATCCTCATAATACAATAACACTCTCTAAAGAATAAGATGAAAAGCAAAAAAATTGGGAACTTAGAGAGAGCAACAATGGAACTTTTGAGTTTTGGAGGGCTATGAAATGTAAAATTTGTTGGTTTAAAATTTGGAGAGGAAGATGGTTTATATAGTGATGGAAATATTTTTTAGAAACTACAACTAATTTGGACCATTGGATTTTGGAAAAGAAAAATCAATGGTGGATATTTTAAACTAAACTAGTCGTTAGATATAAATAAAATATAATATTAAATTCTTTTTCTTTTGAATTTTTTTTTTAAATTAATCCAAAAAATAAAAAAACATACCATGTATCAAAAACTAGCCGTTAGACACAAGCATAAAATAATATTAAATTTATTTTCCTTTTAATTCATTTTCTTTTTAAATTCATTCTCTTTAAAGTTGATCCAAAAATAAAAAAAACATACCATGTGTAAAAAACTAGCCGTTAGACACGAACATAAAATAATATTAAATTTATTTTCCTTTTAAATTTATTTTTAATTTCAATTTTTTTATTTTAAATCAATCCAAAAATAAAAAATCTATCATATGCTAATCTCTTAATGATCCACCATTCAACCAATATGTTGCCACATGTCTACATGCAAATGGTCTGGTTATGCCACGTAATCCACCACGGTATTTTCTCTATGGACTTGTTTCGGTCATATCGTCTTCGTTTTAGCTCCGATTTGAGTGATTCAAGAGGTGTTGGAATCGTTGTTCCAAGCTTTACGCTATGGACATATTAAAAGACTAAGATTTTCAGAAATTAAAAATTGAGTTTGTTATCATCAAAACATTGATTAATTAATTAATTTGAGATTAAGGGCCAAAATGCCAACAAATATAATATGATTATATTTATTAATTAATTGATTGATTAATTATATGATAATTAATCCAAATTTGACATTCAGAAGTGGGTTAGTGGGGCAGCGTCAGTTATTGTAATCGATGAATTAAAATGAAAATAGTTTTCATTTTGTTCAATCGCCCAAAAGAATTTGGAAGAGCATGTTGTTGAAAAAGAAAACGATCGCTTAAGAATTTCGAGAGCCTATACGATAGTCCTTTCCACCTAAACGATCGTCCTCCTCACGCCTAAACGATCGCAAACTATTTCCTACACGATCGCATAGCTTCTCTAAACGATCGTATATTGTGTCGATTTTGCTAAACGATCGTATACCTTTTCCTAAACGATTGTTCAGTAAAACCTACATGATCGTGCAGCTTCTCCTAAATGATAAGCATTTTGCTATGCGATAGCGCTGTTTCTCTCCCACTTGCTTATCGCCTACACGATCTGGTATTCCTCCTTCCTCTACCAAATTCACCAAAGACCATGCTTTGGGTTCTCACTCCGAGAATACTCGAGGCTCTTTTCTGATGGTGTCATCCCCGAGGCCTTCGTGTTTGTGCGGTTGTTCATGCTGTTTTTGTCGACGCTGTTGCTGGGCGTTGGTAGATCGCTTGGAGGGTTCTGCTGCTTTGAGTGCTAAAGTTTGAAGAACGCCTTCAACTGGTATGACACTCTTTCCCTTGTTAGTTTGTTTTTCATAGCATGCCGATACTTAGTGTTTGTTTGCATAACTGTATGTTTTGAATGTATAATGTGTATTTCGGTCACGGTGAGATCGGAGCAATCCGAATGTGCTCATGGAACTCTTCGGTAAGGGATCCTTCACATAGATGACATGACCTGAATCTTGAGTGAGTTGTGAACTCTTGTGTATGAAGGCGGTCCTTTGATTTGTATAGGTGAGAGTGACCAAATCGTCGACTCAATAAATCTACCATTTTGGGGATTCATCTAATTGGGGAGTTGGAAACATAGCTACACAAAACGAAATTTACTCAATCCCTAATGTCGAGGTAAGTAGATAAATTGTTGCCTTAAGGGCTGATTCTGGAGCTTGAACAATGTGGCGTCACACCCTCTCTAGATAAATTGATCCATTAAGGGCTGATTTTGGGGCTTGAGCAATGTGGCGCTATACCCTCTCTTGGCTCAAGAGGGGTTTGGTCATAGTTAGACCATGACTTATTATTCATTAGAGGGATCATGGTACTTAAGGAGTTAGATATAACTACAGGGGAAAAATAGTAATTTTGATCCAGCTGTACTTACGTGCATTTGTGAAGGATCATCACACTGTTGACTGATTATATCTAATGGACACAGAAATATATTTGTGGTGCGAAGAGTGCAACTGTCAGTCTTTAGTGAAGTGATCGACAGTAAATGGATGTTGAATAATTTTATTAAAGGTGTTTAATTAATTATTCAAGTACCATTGGAACTTCAATCTATAGGTCCATAAGGTCCCCTTTATAGCTCAACAGGAATTCATGAGAATCAATTTTTGATTAGTTTTAATTGTTCAAATTAAATGAGAAAATTAATTATATAAAATTATATGAGATATAATCTAAGAATAATTGAAAGAATTTATTTTTATAATATGAAATTAAAGTATATATACAAATTAAATAACAATGAGTTTTATTTAATTACATGTATATTTTTTAGTTACATAAAATAGGTCGTTAATTAAAGCACATATTAATTAAATGAAAAATTAGTTTTATTTAATTATATGCATTTTTAGTTACATAAAGCTTTCTTTTTCTTCAAATAACTTATAGACCTTTCATTTTCTTCGATAAATTCTCTCATTATTATTTGGAAGATGAAAAGAAATGTTTTTTTTCATCTTCCACTTGCACTATTATAAATACTCCAAGATGTATTGAAGTTGTAAAGTGTTGAAATTATTGAAGTTGTTAAAGGTTTCGGAAAAGTATTTTTTCTCCCAAACCAAAATCATTCCCTCTCCAAATTATTCAAAGAAGCCCACAAACTCTCCATGATTCTCTACCCTGAGAATACGAGGTCTCCACTTGGTGGTGTGTGCTATTTTTTAACACTTGTTGATGTGTTTTTTATTGTTCGTGTTCAACGTTTTCTGAGAGGAAATTGGGAATAGGCCAGTTTTCAAGGGTATGTTTTCCAAATCTTTTATTCTTCTTAATTTCTATATGTATATGTATGCTAAATTGATCATGTGTAAAATCAAAATTAGGACCCAATCATTTTCGCAATGAGTACTCGCATATCCTTTCAATTGGTATCAGAGCGTGTGTTTCCGTCCTAATTTTAATTTTCAAAGGTATACAAAATAATGGTGGGTTTATTAATTATGCATAATTGTATGTTGAATGAGGTTTGCTCATTTGGATGTTTTCGGGATTGGTTTTAGATTTTTTACTATTAGTTAAAGATTCGATATGTAAAGGGCCCGTTGTTTTGACAATTTTTTTTATAAGCTATCGAGTCTGTATTTGATGTCCATGTCCATGTCGATGGGCCCTATTACCTGTTTCCCTACGGGGATTCCCCTACTAATTTCCCATGTTTTAATTAGAAGTTTATTTAAAATTTGATTAAAATTTGGGCTTGACTTTGGGCTTAGATTTAGAATTTAGATATTTAATATTGGGCTCCACAACATTATAAGTCTATATATTTATAAAACTGGGTATTTAAGCCGACGGAAACGGAACATCCCTACCTGGGAATTGACTTGGAAGGTGAATAATAAATTTGTTACATGCATGCATGTAATGAGTGATTCATGTTTATTAAAGTGTTTAATAAACATAAATCAACGTTGTTAAGCTATCGAATGTAAATGTTACTTTGGGTAAATTTTAACAAACACTTAGTAAATTATTAGCCAAATTTTCTAAGTTAATCAACCCTAGGTAAAACATTCACTAGGAGGAAAATGGGTATTGGATACTGAAGGAACTCTTATCAAAGAGTACCTACGAACGGAAGCAAGATCGTTCCATTCATTGTGACAGAAATACCACATTCACAATCAAACAACAAGTTATACATCTACAAATAAATTACGACATGCTTTTAACAATTAAATACAAAGAAACTAGAGACATATCTCTTGAAGAACTCTTTTTCTCTTTATCTCTTACTCTCATCAAGGATGAGCACCTCTCACTGTTGCTGTGAACACCAAGGCTATCATCCACCAAATCTTGCTGTCGCTCACCACTGAAGGGTCTTCTACACGAATAGGCAGCAAGGAGGACACTACCACTCAGTAACCTCGGTATTTCGGAGTGAGAATCCAGAAGGTGTGGGCTCTGTTGGGTTTGGTAAAAGGGGAGGAGGAAACTACGATCGTTTACAATGACCAAGCAAGTGGGAGAGATTTTGTGTCTATCGTATAGACGGGTGCTTGATCGTTTAGGAAAGGGTGCACGATCGTTTAGTAAAACGGGACTGGTCGGCTGCGTGTGTACATGACCGTTTAGGAAAACTTGAGCTATCATGTATGCTCTCGTTAGCTAGACGATGGGCAGTGTACAATTCATGAAGCGGTTGTCTGATCTATTTGCAAAATGAAAACTATTTTCATTTTATCCTTCAGTTACAAAAATTGAATGTAACCTCCCACTATCATGTACGGTTATGGAGAAAAACCACCAACAATTATCTCATAATTGTTTAATTAAAAAAATATAATCATATTATATTTATAACTTATAGTTTTAATATCACATCATATGCAACATATAAACCATAGTCCTTTTCTCCTTTACCAGATATAAATCATATTTATATTCTTTTCCTCCAATTAATATATCTTATACATCATGTCAACTATATCATATATAATTGACCCGTTTAATTAGATCATATATAATCAAACTCCCTCTTGTCAATTTGAACACTTCAAACTGACCCAAAAACTGATTCTCAACTTGAATCCATTGAGCTACCAAGGGAACCTTATAGACCTGTGGCTCGAAGCTCCAACGATACCTGAATAGCTGACTAAACTCTTTAGCCACGAGATCTACCATCTATTAACTGTCAGGCATTTCACTAAAGACCGACAACTGCACTCTTCTCACTACAGATATATTTCTGTGTCCATCAAATATAACCAATCAACAGTATGATAACCCTTTACAGATGCTCATAAGTACAACTGGGCCAATTTACTGTTTTTGCTTCTGTAGTTACATCTAACTCCTTAAGTACCATTGATCCCTCTAATGAACAATACAACATAGTCCTACTATGTGTGGACACCTCTGAGGCCCTGAGAAGGTGTGTGGCGCCACATCGTTCAAGCCCCAAAATCAGCCCTTAAGAGAGCAATCTATCTACTTACCTCTACTTTAGAGAATTAGTGAATTCCATCTTGTGTAGTTGGGTTCCCAGGTCCCAAATCAAACAAATCCCCAAAGTAGTAGATTTGAGTTGGAAATCTTGCCACTCGCACCCATGCAAATCAAAGGATTGCCCTTAAAGGCAAGAGTTCCCTACTCACTTAGGATTGAGGTCAGGTTACCTATGGTTATCCTAGTGAAGTGAAGTCTCTGTCATGAACGATATTATATAACAAGACTAAACCACTTCGTGGTCCAGTCTTATACAAACTCCTTTGTATAGGATGCCCTCACTCGCATGTCTCCAAATGAATGATCAGGATCAGACCATCTGTAGCAAGTCATAACACTTGTAATTATTCTACAAAGCGGGCCGCAGCCGTAGTGTTACTAGGATAAGGTTTTCCTCCTTTATCCATATACTACAAACCATTTTGGTTATCACTTAAGAAATGATCACCTGTATGTCTTCACTTACATGCTTAAGTTACAACGACAACTAAGGATCTTAGTTTATTAGTTTGTGGTAAAGCAATCAAAACATCCCATGTTTCTAGACAATAGTGAAGAAAAATATCATATATTATTTCATCACAAGCATTTGTTAAATACAGTGTTTACAAACTACAGTACCCAACAAGAGTTTAGGATATCAACCCCAACAATCTTCCACTCGTCCTAAAGTGAGTGGGGTGTACAATACAATAAGTACAAAACAATAAACTAGGGAACTAAGGCCCTGTACAAAAATCTCCCACTTGCCCTAGTCCAGTTGTAGGTGGTCCCATAGACCCATGCTCTGAAGGTGACCGCAAAAAACTGTAGTCGTGAGAGCCTTCGTAAATGGGTCAGCAATGTTGTACTCCGAAGCGATCTTCGTGACTATCACGTCCCCTTGATGCACTATCTCACGGATGAGATGATACTTCCATCTATATGTTTGTCGAGCTTATGACTTCTGGGCTCCTTGGAGTTCACCACAGCACCACTATTGCCACAATAGATGGTGATGTGCCTAGACATTTCTGGAACAACTTCCAGATCAATCAGGAACTTCCTGAGCCAAATGGTCTTCTTAGCAGCTTCACAAACCGCTACATACTCGGCCTCTATCGTGGAGTTGGTGATTCATCCCTGCTTAGTGCTTCGCCACACTACAACTCCTCTGTTAAGATTGAAAACTGACATTGAAGTGGATTTTCTAGAATCCTTATCAGTCTGAAAGTCAGAATCCGTGTATCCAGTAAGGATCAAATCCTTAGTTGTATACACGAGCATGTAGTCCCTTGTTCTCCGAATATACTTGAGGATGATCTTGACTGCGGTCCAGTGACCCTGTCCTAGATTAGACTGATACCTACTGACTATTCCCACAGCATAGCAGATGTCTTGTCTAGTATAGAGCATCGCATACATCAAACTGCCAACGACAGATGCATATGGGACCCGTTTCATCTCCTTAACCTCTTGAGGCGTCTTAGGACACATTTCCTTAGACAATGTAACTCCACGCCTGAAAGGCATTAGGCCCCTTTGGAGTTCTACATCAAGTACTTGAGCAACATCTTGTCAATGTATGATGCCTGTTGTGCTGAGACAGGCTAGCACTTTGTTCTTACCAAATCCCGAAGATTTTGTATTACTAGACAAATGAGGCTCTTCCCAAATCTTTCATTTGGAATTGGGACGCTAGCCAATTTTAACTACAGTCAGTAGTCTTCACCATTCCCATGAGTAGGATATATTACATACAACACTAGGAAAACTACTGAAATGTTGATGATTTTTTTGTAGACACAAGGCTCATCAACGTTTTGGTCAAGAGCGTACGATTTGATCGTAGTATCAACCGAATATTTTAAGATTGAGATGGCCTGTTTCAATTCATAATGGGACCGGTTTAGTTTGCAAACTTTTATTCTTGACCTTAGGCTATGAATCTCTCGGGTTGACCCATATAAATGGTCTCCTCAAGATTACCATATCAGAAAGACAGTCTTAATTAAGGTTGGCAATGGGGCAGGGCGGGAGGGGGGATTCCCATGGGGGCCCCATTTCCCGTTTCCCACAGGGATTCACTACTATAATTTCCCATGCTTTAATAAAATTTTATTTAAATTTTTTTTATTTAAAATTTGATTAAAATTTGGGGCTTGACATTGGGCTTAGATTTAGAATTTAGATATTTAATATTGGGCTCCACAACACTATAAGTTTATATATTTTAAAATTGGGGTCGAGGTTGGGCAGGGATAGTCCCCTGCCCCATCCATGGATGGGGCCTCGAAAAATTTTCCCGATTTGACCCCATCTCTAGTCAAACCGGGCATTCCCCACCTCGATCGGGGTGAACCGTTGCGAAAATTTTGCCAACCCTAGTCTTGATGTCCATTTACCATATCTCATAGTTATAATAAGCGACAATGGATAGAAGGATGCGGATAAACTTCAAACATGGCAACAGGCGAGAAAGTCTCCTCATAGTCGACTTTCTCCACTTGGGTGTAACCCTTTGCCATAAGTCTAGCCTTGAAGGTTTGCACCTTTCCATTGACACCCCGTTTTCTCTTGTAGAGCCATTTTCAACCTATAGGTTTTACACCATCAGGCTGATCTACAAGATCCCATACTGAATTAAAGTACATCGACTCTATCTCGAGATCCATGGCTCTGACTCATTCATCTCGATCAACATCCTCTATTTCCTTCTGATAAGACAATGGATCCTCAACGTCGCCATCGGCTACCATAATCATGTTTTTCCTAAAACCCATATAGGGAACAGGTGGGTTCGCAACCCTTTCACTACGTCGAGGTTCCCTCAACTCTTGAGGTGGAACTGACCTCCCATATGACTATCATCAATAACTCTTGCTGATGAAGCAGGCCGTTCAACAACTCTTGTTGAAGTTTCAGTAGTTCCGTTGGAAAGCTCACGTAACACGATCTTACTACGTGGACTATGCTCTCTAATATGATCCTCCTCCAGGAAGATAGTGTTCGTAATGATCCTTTTCCAAGAAGGTAGTGTTCGTAGACACAAACACTCTGTTATCTGTAGGATCATAAAAGTAACGTCCTCGTTTACCTTTGGGGTAGCCTACAAAGAGGCACAACCTCGACCGTGGTTCCAATTTCTTTAGATTACCTCAAGCACATGCGCTGGGCAACCGAAGTGATGCAAATTAGCTTTACGTCTATTCCACAACTCCAAAAGTGTTCTCGCAACACTCTTGGAAGGAATACAGTTGAGTATATACACTGCAGTCTCCATGGCAAAACCCCAAAACGAGTCCGGTAAGGAAGCATAACTCATCATCGACCGAACTATGTCCAACAAAGTTCTGTTTCTCCTCTCCGCTACACCATTCTGCTGAGGTATACCCGGGGCTGAGAGTTGGAAAATAATTCCATGTTCTATCACATAGTTATGGAACCCCGAATCCAAAAACTCTCTACCCCGATCCAATCGAAGTGTTTTAATCCGTCTATCCAATGTGTTTTCAACTTCAGCCTTGAACTCTTGAACTTTTCAGTTGATTCAGACTTCCGTTGCATCAAATAAATATACTCATACCTAGAGTAATCATCAATAAAGGTAATGAAATACTCATAGCCTCCCCTGACTCGCACATTCATCAGACCACAAAGGTCAGAATGCACTAACTCTAGAGGCTCTTTTGCTCAATAACCTTTTCCAGGAAATGGTCTTTTAGTCATTTTTCCCTTAGAAGTTCATTCTTCACCAACCTCTCAATCCCATTAAAATTGATGTGCCCTAATCGAAGGTGCCAAAGTTGGGCACTTTCCTTTGGAGAAATCTTTTGTTGTTTATTTTGAGTTACGACAGTTTTAAACATCTCTATGTTATGGAGGAAACTCATTGCTAAGGCCTTAGCACATATAAGTTATTTTCCAGATTTGCTGAACAGATTTCAACTCCATCTTTATGAATAAACACTTTATTCAATTGAAAATTAAGAGTATAATTACACTATATCAGACACTTTACAGAAATCAAGTTTATTTTTAACTCAGGAACTACATAAACATCATGCAAAATGATAAACTTCTTCTGTAAAGTCAACTGGATCCCTCCCATTGCCACAGCTAAGTCGACGTGCCCGATGCCTACTCGCATTGTCATCTCTCCAGCCTTTAGCTGTCGCCAGGATCTCATCCCTTGAAAAGAAGAACAAACATGATTAGTGGCCCCTGAGTCAATAATCCAAGCAGAATCATCCTTCTCCACTAAACAAGTTTCCAAAACTAGTAAATCATATTTACCTTGTTTTGCCTTGGCCTTGGCCTTAGCCTTGTTCTTCTCCTTGATCAAGCGAGGACAATTCCTCTTTCAGTGCCCATCCTGATTACAATGGAAACACTTTCCTTTGTCTTCGGNTTCTTCTCCTTGATCAAGCGAGGACAATTCCTCTTTCAGTGCCCATCCTGATTACAATGGAAACACTTTCCTTTGTCTTCGGGCGCTGGTCACCTTCCCTGTTGGGAGACAGGCTGTGGGTTAGCAAGTGCCTTCCCCATCCCCTTACCACCGTTCTTCTTCTTCTACTTGGTAGTGTTAGAAGTAGAAGGTACAGACTTTGTTCCTGAGGTTGAACCGTTATGGAACTTCTTTGATGGAGAGGCAACATTTGTCTCACCAACCTTATTCTCATTACTTTTCAGTAAGGTTTGGAATGTCTACAACTCGTTGAGGAGAGTTGTAAGGGTATAGCCCACTTTGTTCAGAATGGCATTACTAACGAAGTGCAGGAAGCTATCCAGCAACGAATTCAGAAGTATGCTAACCTGGTTGCCTTCATTGATCCAAGACACATTCATTTTCGCCACGTTGAAGTGGACCATCATATTAAGCACATGTTCACGAATAGAGGTGTCTGCCTCCATTTTGGAGTTGAAGATGCATTTTAGAGCCTCATGCTTGAGCTGTCCAGACAGTTGTCTAAACATTCCCCATAGGGCTCCATGATCTCACGGGCTGAGACCATAGGCCCATGCTTCTTGGCCAAAACGTGATTAAGACTGGCCAAGATATAGGCCCGGGCCTTCTCGTTCGGCCGTGTCCAATGCTCATGGCCTACACTTCGAGCGACGTTTTGAGGTGGAATAGGAGGACACTCCATTGTAAGGACAAATCTTAAATCATCAATGATTAAAACGGTTGTAATCGTGTGTTTTCAACTAGCGTAGTTTTCCCCAGTAATTTTTTTCAGTGCTAAGTAGAGCTAATGTGGCTATAGCCATAATTACGTTGTTGAAAAACGAACAAACTTAATAAGTCTATGCAATATCACATTTTAATAGTAATTTTAGTTTTAGCAAAATAGTTCCCAAGTACCCTAAGTGAAAAGACTTCTATTTTGCAATGATGCCCAACGAGGCAGGATAAACGTCACCGGTGGGGTGATTAGATGCCCCTTCATTGGGATGAGACATTCTCAGCCATTAGGCATAAACAACTCTTGTAACTAACCCTAACAGTCACCATTCTTTCGGTCTAAACTGTTAACCCTTAACAGTTTTGCTTAAGTGTAACCCCTCGTTTTCGGCCCTAGAGTGCCGCCCTAATACTCCCACCATAGGGAAAAAAGCAGATTAGTATAGGACATTAAAGTGAGCTTATCCTATACAGGAGATCAGATAAAGAATCGTGCAAAACTGCCATTCTATAGGGGGACATTCCCAAGGTGCCTCGATGCGATGCACAGAAACGTTATCCAACCTAACGAGAGAGACCGTGGGATATGCTGTCGCACGTCTCACTCCCACTTACTATGAACATTCTCTCCGTCCACTTTGATATTGACCTACCCAAAAACCATCCTTAAGGGGGAGACGCCCAAGGTGCCACGAGGTCGAGGATAGATCTCACGGTGTGAACATAAAGGGAGAAATGCAAAGAGGTTTAAATGATGTATCACACACCCCAAGTATCTCCCACTGAATGTTCTACCTAGGGGTTCATTACCTTAGACCATCTGGCTACTGATTTTATCTAACTCAGTTTAATTTGCTGAAAAACAACTCTTGTCTTTGAAATTAAACAAGTTGAAGTACTCTCATTAAACTCTTTAACGGACTGTCCTCAAATTTGCATGCATGCATCAAATCTATCTAATTCACCTTTCTAGGTAGGTTCCCAGGTAGAGGTGTTTCGTTTCCATCAGCTTAAATACCCCAGCCTAGATAGAATTCGCCTTAGACAAAAGGTCTCTTATAGTTAAATTTTCTATATATTTAATCTTTTATTAGTCAATTTAATCCTATTAAACTTATTAAAATATTAAACTTTAGGTTGCTAATCTCATTAGAACCGTGATCTTAGATCTATCTCTACCAAGTTTCAAAACACTTTTAAAACCATGATTCAAGCCTAAGATCGCATGCATGTCTTTTTTATAGATTTTAGTTCTATTTTCCTTATAACTCTTATAAACCAAAACCCATACACATTGCCATCCATAACTTGATATTTATAACACTTATAAATCTAACCTATGTGTCATGTTTCATGCAATGTCCATTCATTACTATACATAACTTTTATATACTTGGTAATGAACAAAGCAAACATACTTCCATACACCCTTATACTATAACACTTATAATATAAAGATGATGCATGTCTATGCTTAATGTATGCATAAATATAACTCTTATATTACATGATGTATGAGCATGCTCTTATGTAATTTAAATCATGCAAACTCTAAATCATAACACTTACAATATAGAGATGATGCATGACCAATGCATAAACTAAGGTAGGATTTCAACTATATGGCACATCATATGACATATAATCAAACATACATCCTATGTACGTTCACCAAAGACTAATGGACCAGGATGATAAGCCTCAAAGTCGGAAATAAAATTCTATCTATTACATCACTCCATCAAGAAAACCGGTTCACAGGTGAATCGATTCTTGAACCGCCTGGGCGAAGCCTCCCTGATCGTTTAGTAAACTAGTCGGGTATCCACGATCGTTTAGCTACGATCGAGTACCATTTACAATGCGATGAAGCATGAGGCACTTGATCATTTAGCACACCAAATTCAAACACGTAAGTCTAAACAATTGTTTAGACGACGATGTTATGAAGCACGATCGTCTAGACGATCATAGAACAAATGCTTAAGTAACAATTTTACTCTGTGATCGTGTAGTCAGTAACTAAGCGATGAAGCTTGCTGAGCAACATAATCATCTAGTGCGTGCACGTCAAAATGTTGCCGAGTATCCCATACTCAACGATCGCTTACCCCGCGCAACTCCTTGTCTTGAAGCCTCATCACGAGTGACTCACAGAGACTCAAACATTTTGAATTTATAGACTTGATAGTAAGTTAGTATTTCCAAAAACACAGAGGCCCTTACATTTAACTTTGAATGTAAAAGAAGAAGGTTGAGGTAAATGTTATCTCATCCTCCAAAAATTTTCATGAGGTTCAACCTCTGGAAAAAAGTATGCACCTTCTTCTTCTAGTACCAAGAAGTGGAAGAAAAAGAAGAGATGTCAGGGGAAAGCTAACCCCGTTGTTGTAAAAAAGGGGAAGAAGACCAAAGCTACAAAGGGAATCTATTTCCATTGCAATGAGAAGGGACACTAAAAGAGGAATTGTGCCAAATATTTGACAGAAAAGAAGAAAACCAAACAAGGTAAATGTGATTTACTAGTGTAGGAAACTTGTTTAGTGTAGAATGATAATTCTTCTTGGATAATTGATTCAAGCGCTACAACCATGTTTGTTTGGGCATTAGTTCCTGGCAGTAGTTGAGGACTGGTGAGATCAAAATGTGGGTTGAAACCGAGCACGTTTGTTTCAACTGTGACAATGGGAAGACTCCACATTTGTTTATAGAAATCTTACCTATTATTAGAAAATGTTCATGTAGTTATTGACTTAAAAAGGAACTTGATTCCTGTAAAATGTTTATTAAAATAGTCTACACTCTGAATTTTAATGTGAATAAAGTGTTTGCTTACAAAAATGGTGTTGAGCTTTGTTTTGCAAAGTTAAAGAGTAATTTTTACGTGCTAAGGTTGTTAGCAGAAAAGTCCCTCCTTAATATTGAATTATTCAGAATTGCGATAACTCAAAACGAAAGACAAAAAGTTTCTCCTAAAGAAAATGCTCATCTTTGGCATCTATGATTAGATCACATTAATCTCAATAGGATTGAGAGATTGGTTAAGAACGGACTTTTAAGTGAGTTAGAAAACGATTCATTAACAATATGTCAGTCATGTATTGAAGGCAAAATTACTAAGGGGTCTTTTACTAGAAAAGGTCATAGAGCCAAAGAACTTTTAGAACTTGTACCTTCAGATCTCTGTGGTCCTATGAATGTTAAAGCAAGTGGAGAATTTAAATATTTCATTGCCGTTACAGATGACCATTCAAGGTATAGGTATGTTTACTTACAACATAAGTCTAAAGCTTTTGAAAAGTTCAAAGAGTGCAGGGCTGAAATTGAAAATGCACTAAGTAAAATAATAAAAACACTTCGATCTAATCGAGGTGGAGAGTATATAGATTTAAAATTCTAGGACTATTTGATGGAACATAGAATTGTATGCCAACTTTCAGCACCTGGTACACCCCAACAAAACGGTGTAGTAGAAAGAAGAAACCGAACCTTATTGGACATAGTTCGGTCCATTATGAGTTATACTTCCTTACCTAACTCGTTCTGGGGATATGTAGTACATTCTGCAACTTATATTTTGAATTGTGTTCCATCTAAGAGTGTTTCTAAAACATCTTTGGAATTATAGAATGGTCATAAAGGTAGTTTATGTCATTTTAGAATCTGGGGTTGTTCCGCACATGTGCTTGAGGCTAATTCTAAGGAATTGGAACCTCATTCAAAATTATGCCTATTTGTAGGCTACCCCAAAGGAATGGGAGGTAGTTACTTCTACAATCCAAAAGATAATAAAGTGTTTGTGTCAAAAAATGCTACATTCTTAGAAGAGTGGGAGATTGTTGGGGTTGATGCCCTAAATCTCATGGATCTTGTAGTTGTAATTGTATTGTACAAACAATTTATTTATCTAATAAAATCAAAGGTATTTTATTTATCATTTAGTTACATTTATCCAACAAAACCAATAACTAAGATCCATGATTATTTTTTGAAACTTAAACATGTATATAGAGATACACAGGCGGATCATGTTTAAGTGATAACCTAAACGATCTGTAGTAGATGGATAAAGCTGGGTACCTTATCCTAGTGACACTATGAATACGACCTACTTTGTAGTTGTTACAGTTGTTGTAAAGTGCTAGAAATGATTTGATATTGATCATTCACGTGTATACATGTGAGTAGGGGTATTCTATTCAAAGAGTTTGTATAAGACTGAACCATGAAATGTATAATATCTCTATATAACACCATGATAGAATGAGACTTGTATTTCATCAGGATTACCATAGGTAACTCGACTTGAATCCTGAGTGAGTTGTGAATTCCAATCTAGGAAGGCGATCCTTTGATTTGTATGGGTGAGAGTAGCCAGATTCGTTGACTCAGTATGCCTACCATTTTGGGGATTCGTCTTATTAGAGAGTTGGGAACATAGCTATACAAGAAGAAATTCACTCCTTCTCTATAGTTAGAGACTATAGATAAATTGCTCCCTTAAGATTTGATTTCGGAGCTTGAACAATGTGGCGCCAACCTTTTTTCTTGCTCGAGAAGGATTTGGTCATAGTTGGACTTGACTTATTGTTCATTAGAAGGATCAGTGGTACTTAGGGAGTTAGATGTAACTACAAGAGAAAAACGATAATTTTGGCCCAATTATACTAATGAGCAATTTGTAAAGGGTCGTTGCACCATTGATTGGTTATATCTAATGGACACAAAATTATATTTGCGGCACGAAGAGTTTTTTGGGTTTTATGTCCTAAACTCATGGTTTTGTAAAATAATAAACTTATTATGTAAATCAATATGTTGTTATTGAAGTGTGGATTCAATAAAGTTGTTATTTGAATATATGAATTGCTTATTCCGTTTCAGAAATAAATCCAAAAAACTAAAAGATCCATGACTATTACATGAGAGACATAAGAGTGGATCAGGTTCGAGTAAATAGTTAAAATGATCTATCGTATACGAATAAGGTTGGATACCTTATTCTAGTAACACTATCGGATGCAACCCACTCTATAGTTGTTAGAAGGAGTTGTAAAGTATTATAAACAAAGTGATCTTTATTCGTTCATATGGTGACATGAGGAGTGGGGGCATCCTGTGCAATGAGTTTGTATAAGATCAGACCAAGAAATAAGTCATTCTTATTTTATAATGTTGTTTACTATTTAAGACTGACTATTTCAAAACGATGACCTAGGTAACTTAACCAAAATTCTGAGCTAACTATGAACTCCTGTTTACTCGAGATTATCCTTAGATTTACATAGGTGAGGGTTGGCTCATGATAACGGGCAGAAATGCACGTTATTACAGTGCTAAGTGAATGAAAGATTGTGTTGATAAAATATATATAATTGCGTCCAAAAAGCATTAAGTTCATAATATTGCGGTCGCAGGTGTACATCGCATGAAAACAGTTAACTTATGTATTTTTGTGCAGAATATGCGTTGACGCAAGGCAGAAAATGCGATCACAAGAAATCAACGGTTGAATGCAGCGTTCCCGCAAGGCTTTGCGGTAATTTGCACTTGCAAATATCTACTAAAAAAGGATTGCCGCATTTAGCCGGTGCAACTTCGTGGGCGCATCTGAGTGAAAAGCATAATAAATCATGATGGGACAGAAAGCTGATTACAGTCGATTCCGAATTAAGTTGACAAGCCGCTAACGAACTACTGTAGCAAGTACACTCAACTTTTCGGTGACAAATATTGAGCGCATCAGACAGAGAATTAATGATCCCATCAGTGCAATCATAAGAGAGAAGCAACCTTTCACCTTGAAGCTCTATAAATACCGAAGGCAACCTTTAGTAAAGAAGTTCAGGCAGTTAGATAATTTTCCCTTAGATAGAAGTAGCTTTTCTTTTACTTCAAAGGCTGAGGAAGAGAAGGGAAGAGACGCCATAAGATCGCTCTAGTCAGCTCGAGAGAGAATCCAAAGGCGTGGAAAAGCGGAGAGAGGGCCGACTCTTGTGAGAGCGAGACTATCTTTTGAACAGAGTAGAGAAGAAATGTGTAAAAAGCCTTGGGAAGCAAGAGATTGCTACCAGGCTCTTTATTCTCATTTCACATTGTTATTTTGTATTTCAACTCTATATCTATAAAATGGAACTTGCTTATCTACATCTGTTTACTCTCTTAAAAGCACGCATGAGTAGCTAAATCTATTGAATAGGTTGAGAAGAACTAAGCTAACATGACCTAGGATCTTCATCGCATGCGATTGTCTTGTCTTATGTTACACCCAACACCCCTTTAGAGCAACTCGAGAGATAGTCTAAAGCAAGAACCTAAGACTTGAGAGAGCTAGGTTAGAATCTAGACTCGAGATAGTAAGATAAGATCTACATAAACAAGAGATAGAGACTGAGAGATAAGCTCTGTTTGCCAACATGCATCGCATGCACCCTAGAGATAGGTTATGATATTATATGGTTGCCTTGTTTGTATGTGTATCATTTTTCATCGCATAAATAAGAATAGAGGCTTATATGTAGATCCTATAGACTTATAGCATATATCGCATGCGTTCTAGAACTAAAAGCCATAGCATTTGCATTGAAAGATGATTTGCTATTGTATGTGTGTTGCATGATCGCATAACATGAACACATCCAAGGAAGTGTTAGCTGAACCCCTTCTCAACCCGTTCCTCGCATATTCATCGCATCTTTCGTATTATCAACTCTTGTCTTAACTTCGCCGCATACTTTTTATTATCGCAAACAACAACCCAAAAACAACTCTTTGATTATTGGTTACCGCAAAGACTCCTTAAAAATTATCAATGCATACCATTTTCCTTAGTCCCTGAGTTCGACCCTAAACTTGCCAGGAAACTCAGTAGGATTTATACTTGGATTCTGCTGAGAAAACTGGTTGCACAACGCATTCCCATCACCGCAATTCATTTCATAATTTCACGACATAAAATAATGCATCAGCTCAACAGTCTCGGCTCAATAAGCCTCTCATGCAGGGTAAGATTGGGTAGATAGCTAGGGACATAGAGTGAAAGAAGAAATTTACTCCTACCCACAGCGATAGTAGAGAGGTTGTTCCTTTAAATCTGACTCTGAAACTTAAACAAGGGATTCCACCCTCTCATTGGCCCGAGAGGGACTCGATTTTGATGATCGGATCATAAACCAATTATTCATTAGGGAATAAGTTGAACAAGGAACAAGAGGTAATTTCAGGGGTAAAACAACCATTTGACCCTACTGTTATTATGAACAACCTATGACGGGTTAACTTACTAATCACGGTTATATCGAGTGGACACGATATATCTATAGTCAGAAGAGTGCAACTAGTGGGCTTTAGTGGAGTGACCCATTAGTTAACAAGTGAAGGTTAATTCGATGTAAAGAGTTTAGCAAATTAATCTAGGATCGTTGGAGGTCATGATCTGTAGGTTTATAAGGTATTCTTACTAGCTCATAAACAGAATAAGCCAATAACGTGATAAGTGAAGGAACTCTAAACAAAAATCTCCATGAGCGGAAGCAAGATTTTTCTAAACCCATTGTGCAAGAATAAATGCATTCACAAACATACAAGAATAGTTATACATTATAAAGAAAATAACAACATGCTTTCTTAAATAAATAAAAAAGCAATTGAGAGACATACCTTGAAGAACTCTTCTTCTGGAATTCTCTCTCTCTCATGAGCAATCAAACAACAATCTCTTGCTCTGGTGAGCAATTGATCAGTAATCTCTTTGAAGAACTCTTCTTCTAGAAATATCTCGCTTTCACTGTCCAGTAAAATCTCGCTGTCGCTGCAAATGTCCAGCCAAATCTCGCTCTCGTGACCAATCGAACAGTAACCTCTCGCTGTCGTAAAAAACACAAACAGTCTGATCCTCAGACAACAAAACATTACAACTCGGCAACCTTGGTATTCTAAGAGTGAAATCCAGAAGGTGTGGGCTCTATATGAATTTGGTAGAGAGAAGGAGGAAAAAAACGATCGAACTACACGATCAAGTAAGTGGGAGAAAGGATTTGTCTAACGCATAGAATAAGTGTACCTGATCGTTTAACAAATCTCGCTCTATCGCTTAGTATCTCGTTTAGTCATTTCGTCTCTCGCTTACTTGTTTACACGATCGTTTAGTCTCTCATTAGAGGGCTATCGTGTAGTCTCTTATGAGTAAACGATTAACAATTCATTAAATGATCCCCTTGCAAAATGAAAACTTTTTTCATTTTATCCTTCAGTCATCAAAAACTGAAATTAACCTCCCACTTCATGCACGGTTGAAGGAGAAACCAAATAACCACCCATAATTATCATATAATTATTTTATTATTATAAATAAATATAATAACCAATTTATCATATTATATTTATAACCTATAGTTTTAATATCACATCATATGTAATATTTAAACCATAGTTATTTTCTCCTTTATTTAATATAAATCATATTTATATCAATTCCTTCAATTAATGTATCTAATACATCAAATAAATTATATCACATATAATTGAACCCATTTAATTATATCATATAAATCAAATTTCCTCTTGTTAATTTGAACACTTCAAACTAACCCAAAAATTGATTCTCAACTTGATCAATTGAGGTACCAAGGGGACCTTATAGACCTGTAGCTTGAAGCTCCAACGGTACGTGAATAACTAACTAAACTCTTTAATCACGAGATCCACCATCCGTTAACCGTTGGTCACTCCACTAAAGACCGAAAATTATACTCTTCACACTACAAATATATTTCTGTATCTATATGACCAATGAAAAGTGCGATGGCCCTTCACAAATCGCTTGTAAGTACAGCTAGACCAAATTAATGTTTTGCTCCTGTAGTTATATCTAACTATTTAAGTACCACTGATTCCTCTAATGAACAATAAGTCAAAGTCCTATTATGACTGAGTCCTCTCTTTCAAACAGAAGGTGTGGTCACTATGTTCAAGACCCAAAATCAGCCCTTAAAGGAGCAATTTATTTACTTACCCCTGCTTTGGGGAATGGGTGAATTCCGTCTTGTGTAGCTGAGTTCCCAGCTCCCCAATCAGACGAATCCCAAAAAAGGTAAGCTTATTGAGTTGGCAATCTGGCTACTCTCACCCATACTAATCAAAGGACCATCCTCATAAGCAGGAGTTACCAACTCACTCATGATTAAGGTCGTGTCACCTTTGGTCATTTTAGTGAAATGTAAGTATCAATTATCAACGGCGTTATATAAAGAGACTAATAATCTCGTGGTCCGATCTTATACAAACTCTTTGTATAGGATATCCCCGCTCGCATGTCTCCACATGAATGGTCAGGATTAGACCATTTGTAGCACTTTACAACACTTGTAACATCTATGAAGCGGGTTGTATCCATAGTGTCATAAGGATAAGGTATCCCTCCTTTATCCTTATACTATAGACCATTTAGGTCATTATTTATGGCATGATTCACTTGTATGTCTCACATACATGCTTAAGTTACATGAAATAACCATGGATCTTAGTTTGTTAGATTTGAGTAAATGCAAATAAAATAACATTTATTTTATTAATAACAATGTGTACAAAAAGTTTACAAACTACGAGACCACCGGGAGAATTAGGACACTGATCCCAGCAATCTCCCACTTGTTCTAATGCCTCGAGAGACTAATGTATAATACATAAAAAATAGTACAATATACAATAAACTAGGGCATACATTATACCCTAGTATCATTTTTCCTTAGACAAGGTGTCGCATATCCCGCAGACCCAGACTCTCCAGATGACCCTCGAAAACTTTAGCCGTGAGAGCCTTTTTAAATGGATCAGCAACATTTTGATTCGACGCGATCTTCATGACTATCACATCACCATGATACACAATCTCTCTGATCAAATTATACTTTCATTCGATATGCTTGCCTCTTCGGTGACTCCATGGTTCCTCTTAATTTCCTATAGCCTTGCTGTTATCATAATAGAATGTGATCGACAAAGATATATTTGGAATAACTTCCAAATCATTAAGGAACTTTCTAAGCCAAACAACCTCTTTAGCAGCTTCACAAGCGACTACATATTCGACTTCCGTAGTGGAATCCGTGATGCATCCTTGCTTGATGCTTCGCCAAACTACAGTGCCTCCATTCAGAGTGAACACTAACCTTGATGTCGATTTCTGATAATCTTTATCAGTTTGAAAGTCAGAGTCTGTGTATCCTATAAGGATCAGATCCTTATGTCCATACACGAGCATATAGTCCCTCGTTCTCTAAAGATAATTGAGGATCGTTTTGACCATCGTCCAGTGATCTAATCTTTGATTGGATTGATATCGACTGACAATCTCTATTGCATAGCAAATGTCAGGTCTAATACATAACATTGCATATATAAGGCTTGCAACAGTTGAAGCATAGGGAATTCGCCTCATTTCCTCAACCTCTTGAGGTGTCTTAGGAGTCTGTTCCTTAGACAAAACAATGCCATGCCCAAAGGGTAATAAACCCCTCTTGGAATTCTGCATCAAGTACCTGATCAACATCTTGTCAATGTACGATTCCTGAGACAAGGCCAACCTCTTGTTCTTACAATCTCGAATAATCTGAATCCCTAGAACATACTTCACCTCTCCCAAATCTTTCATTTGGAATTGGACAGTTAACCATTTCTTAATGTGATTCAGAAAACCTACATCATTACCAATGAGTAGGATATCATCCACATATAGCACCTGGAAAGTTAATGAGTTGTTGTTGATTTTCTTGTAAACATAAGGCTCATCAACATTATAATCAAAGCCAAATGATTTGATCGCACTATCAAATATAATGTTCCATGATTAGATGCTTGTTTTAGTCCATAAATGGACCTATTAAGTTTGCAAATCTTTTTCTCTTGATCTGGAACAATGAATCCCTCTAGTTAAGCCATGTAGATGGTCTTCTCAAGATTACCATTCAGAAAGGCAGTCTTGACGTTCATTTGCCATATCTCATAATCATAATGTAGCTAAGTACAGGAAAATCTTGATAGACTTTAACATGACAATAGGTGAGAAAGTTTCCTCAAAGTCCACTCATTTGCCACGAGTCTAGCCTTAAATGTTTGCACCTTTTCATCTACACCTCATTTTCTCTTGTAGATCTACTTATACCCTATAAGTTTGACCTCGTCAGGCTGATCTACAAGTTTCAAGACAAAATTGAAGTACATAGACTCCATTTTCTGATTTAAGGCTTTAATCCACTCATCTTTATCAACATCCTCCATTACTTGCTTATAAGACAATGGATCCTTAACTCCATCATCAGACATGATGTTTTGGGCTTCAGTCAAACCCATGTAGCGTTCCGGTGGGTTCGTAACCCTCCCACTACGTCGAGGTAGTCTCAACTCTTGATATGAGGAACTACAAAAATATTACCCAGTAACAGATAACGTTTCTTGTCCAAAAATAACTTCAGCCTGCCTACAGCAACAACTGAAACAACCTCACCAATACCGACTCGAAGAGTCAACTCTCCATCTTCCAATGCTTTCCAGGAACTAAATCCTTGGTAGGAAGAACTTACGTGATTAGTAGCACCTGAATCAAGTATCCAGGTAGAATCATCATTCTCTACAAAACACATCTCCAAGACAAATAAATCACATTTACTGTCTTTAGACTTCTTCCTCTTCTAGAGAGTATTGGGATCAATATCAAAATCTAAATAAGCTCTAAGTTCCATTTCAGAGAACAATTCTCTTCGATGAACTTCATCAGAGTCAGCAATAATTGCTTGCTTTTTTAGTCCCTTGACATTTAAGAAAGACTGAAGGTTATCTTGGGAATTGATACTACTAGTTTCTTTGTCATCCATCCCTTTTTGCTAAAAAAGTGAGAACTGACATTTAAACAATTCTTGCAACGAATCCATGATCTTACATGCAATGACCATGTTCTCGACCCTTTTGGCCAATGCATCAGGTATGTTAGCCAAAATGTGAAGTCGGGCCATCGAATTAGCCTTCATCCACACCTCATATGCATTACGAACATTTCCCGGTGTATTAAGGCTTGGGACTTGAGGACAGTCCTCAACCATGACAAACTCGAGGTCGTTTACCACGTAATACGTTTTAAGAGACTTTTTCCAATGTATGTAATCGGTCAAATTAAAAGACGCAACCAACGAAAAACCATACATGTTGCTGAAAAAACAAACACATTGATCTACATTAGATTTTCGCAAATACTCTTGAAAAACAAAATCCAATTTGGTTTAACAAAATCTAAATGAACCCCGTATAACATCTAGTTTTGCAATGACGCTTCAGTGGTTTAGGACAAATGCCACCAAAGGGTAGTCAATTTATCCCTCCTTTGAATTGAGACACTCTCAACCAGTCATTAACACTAGAACAACTTTTGTTCCTATAATGACTAGCCACCATTGATTTGGCCAAGAAATCATACTTGCTTGCAATTTCCCGTAAATGTGACCCTTCATTGTAGATCCTAGAGTCCCACCCAAGCAGCCAATCCGAAGAGAAAAAATCCGATTGGGGCAAAAAATAAAACGACCCTATCCATTTCTAAAGTTCACCTTGATATTGACCAACCGCACAAACCATCCGAAGGAGGACGCTCCCAGGGTGCCACAAGGTCGTGCAAAAAGATCTCACGGTGCAAACCAATGAAAGAGACCGTAAGACATGTTGACACACATCTTTCACCTATTTACTATAAATAATACTCTCCCTGTCCCCCTTGATATTGACTCATGCAAACACCATCTAAAGGGGGTTGCTCCCAGGGCATCACGATGCCAAACATGAATCTCACGACGTGAACATTTAGAGAGAAACGTGAGTGAAATTGACATATCATATATATCTTTTCCTCCCACTGAGTATTTTAAAACCTAGGGTTTAGTTTACTTAAAAAAAACACGACTAATCATTTTAACTAAGTGACATTTTAGGTTTGCCCAAAAGTAACACTTACTTTGGAAAGTTGAATAACTTTTGATCATCATTCATTAAACTCTTTAACGAAGTCTTTGACCAACTATTGCATGCTTGCAGTAAATCTATCTAATTCACCTTTCCAGGTAGGTTCCTAGGTAGGGGTATTCCGTTTCCGTCAGCTTAAATACCCCAACCTAGCCAGAACCAACCTTAGACAAAAGGTCGCTTATAGATAGATTTAATATAAATTTAATCTTTTATGGAAATAAATTTAATCCTATTAAACTGATTCAAAAGATTAAACTTAGGCATCTAATCTCATTAGAACCATGAACTTAGGTCTATCTCAATCAAATTTTAAAACTCTTTTAAAACATGAGTTCACCTAAATTCACATGAAACTCTTTCTTATTGATTTTAGTTCTAATTTTCATTATAACACTTATAATTGGAAACAATTAAAATCAACCACAATGCAAAGCAACACATACAAGGCATTCATAACTCTTATAAATAAGCCTAAGTGTCACGCTTCATACATTGTTCATTCATTACTACTTTTATCTTATATAACAAAGTAATGAAACAAGCATACATTCTCTCATACACCCTTATACTATAACTCTTATAATATAAAGATGATGCATGAATATACTTAATGCATGTATAAATATAACTCTTATATTATATGATGCATAAGCATGCTCTTATGTAATTTAATCATGCAAGCTTCTATATCATAACTCTTACAACATAGAGATGAAGCATGACCAATGCATAACCTATGATGGGATTTAAAACTATATGACATATAATTTAAACATACATCTCATGTACATTCACCAAAATTAATGGACTGGGATGATTAACC
Organism: Benincasa hispida; assembly: GCF_009727055.1. Taxonomy (NCBI): domain Eukaryota; kingdom Viridiplantae; phylum Streptophyta; class Magnoliopsida; order Cucurbitales; family Cucurbitaceae; genus Benincasa; species Benincasa hispida. The sequence goes on along the minus strand of NW_024064924.1, from coordinate 667,462 downwards.
TCAAAAAACCGAAAAAAAATCTATCTATTACATTAAACCATCGAATAAACCAGTTTAACAAGTGAACCAGGTCTTGAACCGGCCAGGCAAAGCCTTCTTTGTGATCGTTTAGCAAAGTTCATCGAGTAACCACGATCATATAGCAATGATCGAGTGCCTTTGACTATGCGATGAAGCATGAAGCCACTCGATCGTGCAGCGCACCAAGTTTAAACGCAAGCCTAAATGATCGTGTAGACGACTACTATGCTATGAAGCATGATTGTCTAGACGATCGAAAAGCAAGTGCTAAGTAACACTTACTGAACGATCGTGTAGCTAGTGACTATGCGATGAAGCATGTTGGCCTACACAATTGTTTAGTGCGCGTGTGTACCATGCTATGAGTATCCTATACTCAACGATCGCTTACCTCCATCGTTTACGCGATTTGACCAACCCTTGGTCTTATTCTTCCTCAAAGTAAAATGCATCTCCATGCCAAGAAGCTTCATCACAGCGACTCGAACAAACTCAAACTCTTTGAATTATAGACTCGATAGCAAGTTAATATGCATAAAAACACAAGGGCCCTTACAATTAACTTTGAATATGTAAAAGAAAGTAATAACCAAAGGCAATCATCCAAGAAACTTCATTAATCCACATCCATATTTACATTTAACACTTAAACAGAATGTAGACATGCTTAACACCCACCAAGAATGTAAATGCAATTCAATACAACAATGGATTTGGAATATCGGAACCTGACACTAATACCAATTGAAGGAAATCTAAACAGAGATCTCCATGAGCGGAAGCAAGATCTTTCCAAGCCCATTGTGCAAGAATAAATGCATTCATAAACATACAAGAATAGTTATACATTATAAAAAAGATTACAGCATGCTTTCTTAATCAAATACAAAAGTAATTGAGAGACATACCTTGAGGAACTCTTCTTCTGGAATTCTCTTGCTCTAGCTGTCCAGCAAGATCTCTCGCTCTCATGAGCAATCAAACAATAATCTCTTGCTCTCGTGAGCAATTGAAAAGTAATCTCCTTGAAGAACTCTTCTTCTGGAAATCTCTTGCTCTCACTGTCCAGCAAAATCTCGCTATTGCTGCAAATGTCTAGCCAAATCTCGCTCTCGTGAGAGATCGAACAGTAACCTCTCGCTGTCTAAAATCCACGAACAGTCTGAAACTCGAACAACAACCCTTTGACACTACCACTCGGCAACCTTGGTATTCTCGGAGTGAGAATCCATGAGGTGTGAGCTCTGTGTGAATTTGGTAGAGAGAAGGAAGAAGAAAACGATAAAACTACACGATCAAGTAAGTGGGAGAAAGGATTTGTCTATCGCATAGGTTGAGTGTACTTGATCGTTTAGTAAATCTCGCTCTTGTGAGAATCGTCTAGCCGATCGTTTAGTCTCTCGCTCAATTGTTTACATGACCGTTTAGTAAATCTCGCTCTATCACTTAGTATCTCACTCAATCATTTAGTATCTCGCTCACTGTTTACATGATCATTTAGTCTCTCGCTAGAGGGCTATCGTGTAGTCTCTCATGAGTAAACGATTAGCAATTCACTAAATGAAGTGATCCCCTTGTAAAATTTTTCATTTTATCCTTCATTTATCAAAAACTAAAATTAACCTCCCACTTCATGCACGGTTAAAGGAGAAACCGAATAACCACCCACATTTATCATATAATTGTTTTAGTATTATAAATAAATATAATAACCAATTTATCATATTATATTTATAACCTATAGTTTTAATATCATATCATATGTGATATTTAAACCATAGTTATTTTCTCCTTTATTTAATATAAATTATATTTATATCAATTCGTCTAATTAATGTATCTTATACATCAAATCAATTATATCACATATAATTGAACCAATTAATTATGTCATATATAATCAAATTCCCTCTTGTTAATTTGAACACTTCAAATTAACCCAAAATCTAATTTTCAACTTGAATCCATTGATCTACTAAGGGAACCTTATAGACCTGTAGATTGAAGCTCTAACGATACGTGAATAACTGATTGAACTCTTTAATTACGAGATCCACCATCTGTTAACTATTGGTCACTCCACTAAAGACCGATAATTGCACTCTTCGCACTACAGATATATTTCTGTGTCCATATGACTAATCAACAGTGCGATAACTCTTCACAAAGTTTTTGTAAGTACAGCTGGGCCAAATTAACGTTTTGCTCTTATAGTTACATCTAACTTCTTAAGTATCACTGATTTCTCTAATGAATAATAAGTCATAGTCCTACTATGACTGAATTCTCTCTTCCAAGGAGAGGGTGTGGCCACTATGTTTAAGACCCAGAATCAGCCTTAAGGGAGTAATTTATCTACTTACCTTACTTTGAGGAAGGAGTAAATTCCATCTTGTGTAGCTGGGTTCCCAGCTCCCCAATTAGACAAATCCCCAAAAAGGTAGGCTTGTTGAGTTGGTAATCTGGCCATTCTCACCCATACTAATCAAAGGACCGCCCTTATAGGCAAGAGTTGCCAACTCACTTAGGGTTAAGGTCATGTCACCTATGGTCATTTTAGTGTAATGTAAGTCTCAATTATCAACGATATTATATAAAGAGACTAATCATCTCGTGGTCCGATATTATACAAACACTTTGTATAGGATACCCCTGCTCGCATGTCTCTATATGAATGGTCAGGATTAGACCATTTATAGCACTTTACAACACTTGTAACATCTACAAAACGGGTCATATCCATAGTGTCACAAGGATAAGGTATCCCTCATTTATCCTTATACTATAGACCATTTAGGTTATTACTTAAGGCATGATCCACTTGTATATCTCACATACATGCTTAAGTTATATGAAATAACCACGGATCTTAGTTTATTGGATTTGAGTAAATGCATATAAAATAATATTTATTTTATTAATAACAATATGTACAAAAAGTTTACAAACTACGAGACCACCGGGAGAATTAGGACACCGATCTTAACAATCTCCCAGTTGTCCTAATGCCTCGGGAGACTGATGTATAATATATAAAAAATAGTACAATATATAATAAACTAGGGCATACACCATACCCTAGTATCATCTTCGACTTGCCCTAAGGTGCCACATGTCCCATAGACTCAGACTCTCCAGTTGACCCTCGAACACTTTAGCCGTGAGAGCCTTTTTAAATGGATCAGCAACGTTGTGCTCTGATGTGATCTTTATGACTATCACATCACCGTGATGCATAATCTCCTTGATCAAATGATACTTCCGTTCGATATGCTTGCCTTTTTGGTGACTCCAAGGTTGCTCAGAATTTCCCACAGCCTTGCTGTTATCACAATAGAGTGTGATCAACAAAGACAAATTTGGAACAACTTCCAAATCTGTAAGAAACTTCCTAAGCCAAATAGTTGATGACGAAAATTAATGAACGCAATATGCGATGCATGTCTTAGGTTATTCGTTGGTTCTCATGCGTTAGTGATCATGCGCCAGAATGGAATGTATGCGTTGATCTCATATGCAATGACCATGCATTCCTACCACAAGTTTTCCTGCACTCTCATCAAGTATAATGAGAACGCAAGTTTCTCGGATGATCCGAGGTTGAACTCAGGGACTTGTAGCTAAAGGGTATACGGTGATGTGTTTGCAACGGATAAATAAAAGAATGATGAGGTTTGTAAGCTATAAACTACTCTTACTTCTAACTAATAGACAAAACAATGGAAGTATACATGAGAGGTGGAGACACGACAACGGTTGACACGTAGTAAAATGCATGGAAAAATAGATAAAATGTGTGGATGTCTTCACTGCACAATGAGATTGACCGCAAGGGTAACCCCAGCCAGCGCAAGCTATGCGATTAAGCTACACACACTCGTGCCGAATTCTAGGACGCATGCGATGTATATGCGATAGTTTCGAGAGGCCTTATTTCTAAGTCTCTATTCCTGCTCATGCGCTCCCACACATGAACAAGACGATCGCATACCACCGTATCCTACTTTTGGACGCATGCAATATCCTATCCGTAGGGTGCATACACTGTGTAATAGCAAACGGAGCTTATCTCTAAGTTCCCCATTCTTGCTTATGCGATCCAATCCGCTCTCTCGAGTCTTAGATTTGGTTTTTAGGCTACTCTCCCAAGTATGCCTAAATGATGAATGATGCGCTCATAAGAGAAGGTAATCGCATACACCGGCTGACATAAGATTATTCCTATCTCTAATGAACACTTGCTTACATTGCTTAATGCGACCAACCACTTACCCTCCCGGGCAGTTAGCTGCTGCTGATTCTACTCATAGACAAGCATTGCGTCCGCTTATAGACAAACGTTGCTACAACTTCACACTAAACAAATAATGTTTTCTCATAACACTCACGCAATGCACACCTCCCGGTGGTTTGCTACATGCTTCATATTCCTATGTTGCATGATTAAGTATGTGATACTCTAACAATCTCACTAAGTGATACAATGAAAGTTAAGAATGCTAAGTAAATGAAAATGGAGATGAAGTCGAAGAAAAATATAGAAATGTATTGATCACAAAATGTATTAATTCCTTAAAGCAATGTAATACAATACAAAAGAAAGAAGAGAAATGGAAGGACCAGCTGGAAGCAATGTCCTGCTTCTAACAGATGTGTGTCACGGCTGCCCGTGGTGCCATGGATGGGCGGTGGAGCAGACCCTTTCGAGCTCTAACTCTGGTGAAGGCTTTAGTCGTCACTCGGAATGGATGAAAGGGATAAAGAACTCTCAAGCTATCTTCTAATGCTTTCGTCTAGATCACAAGGATCCACCCGAAGGTAGAAACTTGGATGATCTGAAATTCTGCTCGACGACTTCAATTTATAGAGCTTGATCGTCGACAACATTAATGGACCTGCTCTAAATCTGACACTCACGGTGTGATGGTCCTTTTCTGAATCTCTGCTGCTAATGGCGTGGTAGGTGAAATGTCAACATCATCTTTTGATACTCCCGAGATATGCGTTCATGTTGCATTTCACCAACCTTATGATCATTCTTCTATTATGGTTATTATTCTGTAGCCATAATCTCTCTGCGATGACCACATTCGTTTGACGCCCGCAACTTCCATGCGATGGACGCTTGCGGTTGATGGCCGCAACATCTATGTGATGACTGCATTATGTGATGGACGCATGCGGTTGATGGTCGCAACATTCATGCGTCGAACGCATGCGTTCGCCTCTACGATGGAGAGATTTTCGCATGCGGTCGTCTTTGCAATAGCCTGGCTTCCACGTATGCGACCGCTTTCTGCGTTAGCTACAAAGATAGACAATTGAACACATAATAACACATAATAATGGGTTAGCCGAGATTCTTAATGTCGATGGACGCAAACTCATTTTATCATGAATTCCTAACATAATCGCTGCATATTTTACTTTACAGCCCTCATAATTCTAAATAAAAGTTCTAAGATGACGTGCATTTTTGCACGTCATCAATAGCCTCTTTAGCAGCTTCACAAGCGGCTACGTATTCGACTTCCATATTGGAGTCCACGATGCATCCCTGCTTGATGCTTTGCTAAACTACAGCGCCTCCATTTAGAGCGAATAGTAACCCTGATGTCGATTTCTGATAATCTCTATTAGTTTGAAAGTCAAAGTCTGTGTATCCTGTAAGGATCAAATCCTTATGCCCATACAGGAGCATATAGTCCCTCGTTCTCTGAAGATACTCGTGGATCGTTTTGACCATCATCCAATGATCTAATCCTAGATTGGACTGATATCGACTGACAATCCCTGCTGTATAGCAAATGTCAGGTTTAGTACATAACATTGTATACATGAGGTTTCCAACTGCCGAAGTATAGGGAATCCATCTCATTTCCTGAACCTCTTGAGGTGTCTTAGGATACTGTTCCTTAGACAAAACAATTCCATGCCTGAAGGGTAATAAACCCCTCTTGGAATTCTGCATCGAGTACCTAATCAACATCTTGTCAATGTACGATGCCTGAGACAAGGCCAACCTCTTGTTCTTACGATCCCGAATAATCTAGATCCCTAGAACATATTGCGCCTCTCCCAAATCTTTCATTTGAAATTGGGTGGCTAGTCATTTCTTAATCAGTTAGAATACCTACATCATTCCCACTTTCAAATGCAAGCTTCTTAATCATCTTCCATTAACCAATTCCACCTCAAATTTGAAGTAGGAGGTGTGTGTTGTTGAGGCAATCTGATTGCATGATGTACCTGTATAAAAACACACTTCATTCAGCTGGAAAAGATCAAGCAAGTTAATGGAATTTGCTAAGTATTAAGATTGAAGAAGTGATCTTCATCAAAGCTAAAAACCAGTGTGTCTTCTCCATTCTTCTCTTCAATTCAACTTGTTTGAGTCTCACAACTCAATCTAAGGCTCCTAGAGGATAGTAGGGAAGCTCTAATGATGGTTCACGACCAGAAGAAGGGAGAATTGCAGCCAAATTTTAAGTTTGAAGTAGATCTTCAAAGGTATGTTGGAAACCCTATTGTTATTTAATGAGCAGCCAAAATTGATGAATTAAAATGTTTTATGATTCTGTTTTCTTCCAATACACGTTTTTAGAAACTAACAAAGTGCAGCTATCGGTCTTTAATTGAGTGACTGACAGTTAATGGAAGTTGATTAATTTAATCAAAGAGTTTGATTAATTACTCTGAGTACCATTAGAACTTTAAACTATAGATCCATAAGGTCTCCTCGTTAGCTTAAATGGGATAAAAATGAGAATCAAATTAATTCGGATTAATTTGAATTGTTTAAATTAACAAAAATTATTTATATAAAATTATATAAGATATAATTTAAGGAAAAATATCAAACTTAATATGAATTTGATTTATATTAAATAATTGAGAGAATTTGTTTTTATAGTTTTAAATTAAAGTATATATAAAAATTAAATAAAAATTAGTTTTATTATTTTTTTAATTACATAAAATAGGTTGTTGGTTAAAATATATATTAATTCAATGAAAAATTAGTTTTATTTAATTATATGTATTTTTAATTACATAAACCTTTCATTTTCTTTAAATAACTTATAAACCTTTCATTTTCTTTAATAAATTCTTTCATTGTTAATTAGAAGATGAAAAGAAAGGTTCTTTCATCTTCCACTTACACTATTATAAATACTTCAAAATGTGTTGCAGTTATAAGGCGTTGAGAATATTGAAGTTGTTGAAGGTTTTGGAAAAATGCATTTTCTCTAAAAAAAAAAAAAAATCATTCCCTATCCAATTTATTCAAAGAAGCTCATAAACTCTCTACGATTCTCTACCCTGAGAATATTGAGGTCTTCACGTGGTGGACTTTGTTATTTTTGAACACGTTCGTGTTCGAAGTTTTTGGAAAGGAAATCATGAAGAGACTAGTCTTCAAGGGTACGTTTTTTGAATATTTTCTTCTTCTTAATTTCTATACGTATATGTATGCTTAATTGTGTTGGAACGTACCATTGTGCAACGGAAGTGACAAGGATCCATAAGCACTCTAATCATTAATTTTGGCAAAAATGAAAGCATGCTTCAGCAGAAATAAATGGGCTTCGTGATATACCTTTGTAGAACTCCTTCAAAGCTTGAATCCAGCTGCAAATCTCCTCTGAATCTTGTTGTAGACCACCCAAAGATCTTCCCTACTATCCTCTTAGTGCTCTAGATTGAGTTGTGAGACTCAAAATAAGCTTGAATTAAGGAAATTTGGAGACAAACTTACTGCACCAACCCAACGAAAGAACTCTTTTCTTCTCGCAAATTTTTCAGAAAATTTTGATATGTTGCCTTACTTCGAACTCACTCCAATCTCTTCAATATATTGCAGACCATTATGCAAAGATAATTACTGCATGAGATGCAACTCATGCTTGGAGTAAATGAAGCTTGAAGATGGTGTGTTGTCAGTGAGCTATTTGATGAAGACAATGAAAAAAACTAATTTTCCATTTTGTGTTTTTTCTTTCTTTTTCAATTTATCAAAAATTGATTTCATATATAAATTTATTTAAAAAAAATTGAAAATATTATTAATTTTACAAAATTAATTTCATAAATTAATTTTCTTAATAAATAATTATATAAACAATTTAAATAATTCTAATTAATTTAATATCAAATATTAAATTAATTTTACATAATACCATCTTCAAATATTTAAATCATATTTAAATATTATTTCTCCAATTTCATTTAATTCTAATTTGAACATTTCAAATTAACTTATCACGCTACTCTAGAGTTAAGTGTTTGACCGTATGCGTTAACAAAGGCATATGATCCTTCTGGCGGCCCTCGTGCATATACCAATGCATATTCTCTTGCGCGGTAAGCCTGTCTATAGCTAATATTGTATCTAATCTATTCGGATCGATATTTAATCGTCGGTGTAGAAGACTCACTAGTTCACTAAACGATATATTGAATCTAATCTTTAGACTTTTCATGTAACCGTACAAAGATACAAAGTAATGTCATTGATCTGCAATATGATAATTATAATAATCGATTAAACCTTGAAATTACATAAACAAAAATGTGTGGATCACCTACAAAAAGGTATACGATCGTATATATAATGACACACAATCTAATATATAATGATTCACAATCATATATGTGGTAGTCCACGATTGTGCATCTAATGATACACGACCACATATACAATAGTACATGATCGCATATATAATAGTGAACGAACTTCTACAACACAAATCAAATATCAAAGACTTAAAGGAAATTGATAGAGCAATGGAGAAAGTATTTGTTTCAATTGAATAACAAAGACTTATAATATTAGTTTCTGGGTTTGTAGAATGATCTTCTTCGATGAATGCTTGAACTAGACCCGTAAACTGATGTTGGAAACGATTTGTGTTCGACTGAAATTGATAGAGGAATGGGGAAGTGATAGTGTTCGATTGAAACTGAAGAGTTGAAAATGATATTTCATCACTTAGTCCTATAGTTAAGATCTAGTAGCATTGATTCTAATAATACAATATTGGTTGAGAATAAATGATTGCATTTAATTATGATTTCGATGGTTGGAAGGAAAGATAAAAAAGATGAAAAAGAATAAATGAGTTAAGTGGGTTCCTAAACGAAGGTATTCGAGTAATTTCACATGGGAAGAAGGTAATTAAGTTTCTAGGGATGAGTCTGTCATAGAGAAGTTTTGATTATTGGATCATTTTGCAGAATTTTCCCTTCAATAGTTCAATTAAATATTTGCTCGTTGTACGAATCATCATCCGTCTCGGTAGTCTTTTCCATACTCTTCTTCTCCAAAGCCAAAGCCAAAGCCAGAATAAAGGAAATGAAAGGGGTACTCTGTTTTCTGCTTACCTCCGCCATTCTTTTCGCTCCCTTAGAAGCCACCGAATTGCTGCCCCAAACCGCTGAATCCTTTAATTTAACCTATATTCAGGTATCGCCGTTTCGTATTGATTATTTCCATTTCCATTTTTGCTGATTTTCGATCTGTTATATACCCTGTATCTGACATCGATTTCGTGTTTTTCTTTTACTCTTCTGTTTGTAACTTTCTGATGTTGAAGCAACTCGGAAGTTGTTCTTATTCGGTTGTTATATCGACGAGCTGTTCGTCGCCTACATTCACAAGGGATCAGATCAGTCTTTCGTTCGGCGATGCTTATGGAAACCAGGTTTTCTTCGTTTAAATCTTCATTTTCCCATTCATTTTATCGGAATAGAAAGCCCTAGGCTTCTTGATCGATCACGATTTAACTAATTTCAGATATTTCAAATGGTTGATGAGAAAAATCGGAGTTGAATATTGCATCTGAGTTTCGGAAAATTTTCCATTTGATTACAGATATAAACTCATATTCATATCTTAGGTTACATTAATAGATTGGTGTTATCCTTTATCTTTTCCATACAGAATGAAATTGAAATCTAGTCGGGGTTCTATTTCTTGAATCTTGATTATGATGGGATGATAGTCTGTCGATTTATATGTTTCGAGAACTTCAAAACAGGTTTTCATTTATTGGTAAATTAACATATCTTAGAAAACATTCATAGTCATTAGCCAGTTGAGCAATATCTTATAGCCCATTGACATGTCTAGAACTTCCTAAAACATTTTAAAAGTCTTTCGAAACATCAGCAATTCACAATGTTGAAAATGAAATACAGGAATTTGAAAGAACACTATGTGATAATTCGAAAACAATATAGGTCGTCTTTACTTTCAGATAAATTTGGGGAAAATTTAACATGTTACAATTTATCATTGAAGAAGTTTGTTTTGTATAATGAGTGGTTTTGAATTGTGTATCAGATTTATGTGCCAAGGCTTGATGACCCATCTAGAAGGATATTTGAAAGATGTTCTTCTGATACATTTGGCATAAATGGACCTTGTGCTTACCAAATTTGCTATGTCTATCTTTATCGCTCTGGACCGGATGCCTGGATCCCAACAACAGTGAAAATCTCTGGTGGTAATTCTAGACCTGTCACGTTTAACTACAACACCGCCATACCAAACGACGTCTGGTTCGGGTTTAACTTGTGTGGTCATCCTTCGTCTTCAAACCGTTGTTCAAGTTGCGTAAGGTTCTTATATGTCATTTTAGTGTCTATTCTTCTACTTCTCTTGTAATATTGTGCTGTGTTAGGATGCTGTTCATGTTCTATCCTTGATAAGAATATATTTTACTTGTAGCACTTTTAGTATAGAGGATGGTGATTGAGATTCTTGACTTGGGATAAGCTTTCGAATATCTTACTATGGAATTGGGAAATAGAGAAATTTCTGGTTTTGTTTGTTTGTTTTTTCTTTTTTTGATATTTTGGCCTTTGATTCAGATGGGATTCTTCTTTTGTTATCGGCTTTATCCTATAAAACTTTGTTATAGCAACCATGTGTAAGCTAGGTCATGCTCCCGGTCTCTATAACGTTAGAGGTTGGATGTTTTTTTTTTTTTGTTTTTGTTTTTAAATAAATAATATTAATAAATGCTTTTAGATTGAAATTAGATATATTTGGAAGTGGTTTTAAAATGATTAAAATCATTCGTTATTTTCAAATATCAATATAAAACATGTTTTTAATTTTTCAAAACTAATTTTGATTATATGAAAAATTGTATTTAAAAATGTAAAATATAATATTAAATTAATTTCGAGTGATTAAAAACGTGTTTTAGAGGATTTTAAACCTAACAAAAGTGATTTTGATGATTTTGATGATTTTGAAATCGCTCATAAATTTGCACTTTGTTATCAGAGTGGATGATTAACTTTAGGCCTATATTTGACGTATAAATGGATTAATATTTCATAATTAATATTTTAGTAGAACAAATGTAGAGTGATGATTTGAACTAAAAAAAAAAAGTGTGTTAAAAGATAGTTTCAAATTTATATAATAGTTTTAAATATCAGTGTCTTGTGAGGCAATCTGGATAGGTTAATGGTTCTTTCTTTCTTTACCAATAAGTAATACTGTTAGGTTAACGTACATTGTTTCTTATAATTAATGATTATCTTCAATCCCTACTATCGTGATTGATTAACAAATGAATCAATTTTGTACTTAAAAATCAATTTGGTCCTCATAAACCTTAATTTCTTAGTCGTGAAATAAACTTTTAACATTTATTTCCATTTTGCTTACTAACGGTTCTCTAGAGAGAAAAAAAGAAAAGATTTTACATAGAAATGATGGACCTTTAATATTAATATTGTTGTTTTCAAAACTTATTAGAGAAATATTGTTGTTTTGAAACTTATTAGAGAAATATTGTTGTTTTGGGAATTCGAAGCTAGAGGTTGAACATTGAGAACTCGACTAATGTGGAGGTCGAACGTTGAGAACTCGACAAACAAAGAAAAACTTGGAAACAATACATAAGTTCATTTCGAGCTTGTGGATTGACGTGTTTTCTTTTTCTTTTGTTGGAGGGTGGGATGGCTATATTTCTGGAAGCGAACTCTAGGCGAATATGAAGCGCATGGATACAAGTTATGCCTTGGAATGAAAGCAATTCCGAATTAGCTTTGTATACGAACAAAAAAGTAGATCCATAATCAAAAAAGTGTTTGTGAGTTCCAGAAGAAATGAAAGCTAGTAATCATTAATGGAAAAATAACAACAATAACAGAGAGGAACGAGATATTGAGAGAGAGCGAGAGTGAGAGTGCGAGAGCGAGATCGAGAGAGCGAGATCTTAGGAGAGAGCGAGAGTGAGAGAGCAAGATCTTAGGAGAGAGCGAGAGTCTTTCACTTTATTTGAACTTTCCATAGAAATATATATAAAAAAAAAAAAGAGAAAAAAGAGCTAATAATTCATACTATAATTGAATATATTTAGATATTAATACTTATAATTGAATAATCATTAGACCATAAAATTTAA